>NW_026990667.1:0-71845 GCF_036250125.1 Pseudopipra pipra | reverse complement strand
TGGTCAGCCCCGCCCCGCCATTGCCGGCCACCCGATCCAAACCCGATCCAAATGAGGATTCCTCGCAGGGAAAAGGTGCCAGCACAGAAAGCCCTGCCTGCCCACAGAGTGCCCAGGCTGCGCCACACACTGCACCTGAAAGCCAAACCTCACAAGCTTTCTGTCCCGGGAAAAGAAGACTGCTGCTGTCCCCCCTTTGGTCAGCCCCGCCCCGCCACTGCCGGCCACCCGATACAAATCCGATCCAAATGAGGATTCCTTGCAGGGAAAAGGTGCCAGCACAGAAAGTCCAGGTTGGCCAGAGAGTGCCCAGGCTGTGCCACACACTGCACCTGAAAGCCAAACTTCACAAGCTTTCTGTCCCGGGAAAAGAAGACTGCTGCTGTCCCCCGTTTGGTCAGCCCCGCCCCGCCATTGCCGGCCACCCGATCCAAACCCGATCCAAATGAGGATTCCTCGCAGGGAAAAGGTGCCAGCACAGAAAGCCCTGCCTGCTCACGGACACCCCAGGCTGCGCCACACACTGCACCTGAAAGCCAAACTTCACAAGCTTTCTGTCCCGGGAAACAGGGCTGCTGTCCCCCCTTTGGTCAGCCCCGCCCCGCCATTTTAGCAGCCCCCCCAAAACCCGATCCAAATGAGGATTCCTCGCAGGGAAAAGGTGCCAGCACAGAAAGCCCTGGCTGCCCACAGAGTGCCCAGGCTGCGCCACACACTGCACCTGAAAGCCAAACCTCACAAGCTTTCTGTCCTGGAAAAGAAGGCTGCTGCTGTCCCCCCCTTTCGTCAGCCCCGCCCCGCCATTGCCGGCCACCCGATACAAATCCGATCCAAATGAGGATTCCTTGCAGGGAAAAGGTGCCAGCATGCCAGCACAGAAATTCCAGGTTGGCCAGAGAGTGCCCAGGCTGCGCCACACACTGCACCTGAAAGCCAAACCTCACAAGCTTTCTGTCCCGGGAAACAGGGCTGCTGTCCCCCCTTTGGTCAGCCCCGCCATTGCCGGCCACCCGATCCAAACCCGATCCAAATGAGGATTCCTCGCAGGGAAAAGGTGCCAGCACAGAAAGCCCTGCCTGCCACAGAGTGCCCCAGGCTGCGCCACACACTGCACCTGAAAGCCAAACCTCACAAGCTTTCTGTCTCGGGAAACAGGGCTGCTGTCCCCCCTTTGGTCAGCCTCGCCCCGCCATTTTAGCAGCCCCCCAAAACCCGATGCAAATGAGGATTCCTCGCAGGGAAAAGGTGCCAGCACAGAAAGCCCTAGCTGCCCACAGAGTGCCCAGGCTGCACCACACACTGCACCTGAAAGCCAAACCTCACAAGCTTTCTGTCCCGGAAAAGAAGACTGCTGCTGTCCCCCCTTTGGTCAGCCCCGCCCCGCCATTGCCGGCCACCCGATACAAATCCGATCCAAATGAGGATTCCTCGCAGGGAAAAGGTGCCAGCACAGAAAGTCCAGGTTGGCCAGAGAGTGCCCAGGCTGTGCCACACACTGCACCTGAAAGCCAAACCTCACAAGCTTTCTGTCCCGGGAAACAGGGCTGCTGTCCCCCCTTTGGTCAGCCCCGCCCCGCCATTGCCGGCCACCCGATCCAAACCCGATGCAAATGAGGATTCCTCGGAGGGAAAAGGTGCCAGCACAGAAAGCCCTGCCTGCTCACGGACACCCCAGGCTGCGCCACACACTGCACCTGAAAGCCAAACTTCACAAGCTTTCTGTCCCGGGAAACAGGGCTGCTGTCCCCCCTTTGGTCAGCCCGCCCCGCCATTTTAGCAGCCCCCCAAAACCCGATGCAAATGAGGATTCCTCGCAGGGAAAAGGTGCCAGCACAGAAAGCCCTAGCTGCCCACAGAGTGCCCAGGCTGCACCACACACTGCACCTGAAAGCCAAACCTCACAAGCTTTCTGTCCCGGGAAAAGAAGACTGCTGCTGTCCCCCCTTTGGTCAGCCCCGCCCCGCCATTGCCGGCCACCCGATACAAATCCGATCCAAATGAGGATTCCTTGCAGGGAAAAGGTGCCAGCACAGAAAGTCCAGGTTGGCTAGAGAGTGCCCAGGCTGCGCCATACACTGCACCTGAAAGCCAAACCTCACAAGCTTTCTGTCCCGGGAAAAGAAGACTGCTGCTGTCCCCCCTTTGGTCAGCCCCGCCCCGCCATTGCTGGCCACCCGATCCAAACCCGATGCAAATGAGGATTCCTCGCAGGGAAAAGGTGCCAGCACAGAAAGCCCTGCCTGCCCACGGAGTGCCCAGGCTGCGCCACACACTGCACCTGAAAGCCAAACTTCACAAGCTTTCTGTCCCGGGAAACAGGGCTGCTGTCCCCCCTTTGGTCAGCCCCGCCCCGCCATTTTAGCAGCCCCCCAAAACCCGATCCAAATGAGGATTCCTCGCAGGGAAAAGGTGCCAGCACAGAAAGCCCTGCCTGCTCACGGACACCCCAGGCTGCACCACACACTGCACCTGAAAGCCAAACCTCACAAGCTTTCTGTCCCAGGAAACAGGGCTGCTGTCCCCCATTTGGTCAGCCCCGCCCCGCCATTGCCGGCCACCCGATCCAAACCCGATGCAAATGAGGATTCCTCGCAGGGAAAAGGTGCCAGCACAGAAAGCCCTGCCTGCTCACGGACACCCCAGGCTGCGCCACACACTGCACCTGAAAGCCAAACTTCACAAGCTTTCTGTCCCGGGAAACAGGGCTGCTGTCCCCCCTTTGGTCAGCCCCGCCCCGCCATTTTAGCAGCCCCCCCAAAACCCGATGCAAATGAGGATTCCTCGCAGGGAAAAGGTGCCAGCACAGAAAGCCCTGCCTGCCCACAGAGTGCCCAGGCTGCACCACACACTGCATCTGAAAGCCAAACCTCACAAGCTTTCTGCCCTGGGAAAAGAAGACTGCTGGTGTCCCCCCTTTGGTCAGCCCCGCCCCGCCATTGCCGGCCACCCGATCCAAACCCGATGCAAATGAGGATTCCTCGCAGGGAAAAGGTGCCAGCACAGAAAGCCCTGCCTGCCCACAGAGTGCCCAGGCTGCGCCACACACTGCACCTGAAAGCCAAACCTCACAAGCTTTCTGTCCCGGGAAAAGAAGACTGCTGCTGTCCCCCCTTTGCTCAGCCCCGCCCCGCCACTGCCGGCCACCCGATACAAATCCGATCCAAATGAGGATTCCTTGCAGGGAAAAGGTGCCAGCACAGAAAGTCCAGGTTGGCCAGAGAGTGCCCAGGCTGTGCCACACACTGCACCTGAAAGCCAAACTTCACAAGCTTTCTGTCCCGGGAAAAGAAGACTGCTGCTGTCCCCCGTTTGGTCAGCCCCGCCCCGCCATTGCCGGCCACCCGATACAAACCCGATCCAAATGAGGATTCCTCGCAGGGAAAAGGTGCCAGCACAGAAAGCCCTGCCTGCTCACGGACACCCCAGGCTGCGCCACACACTGCACCTGAAAGCCAAACCTCACAAGCTTTCTGTCCCGGGAAAAGAAGACTGCTGCTGTCCCCCCTTTGGTCAGCCCGCACCGCCATTGCCGGCCACCCGACCCAAACCCGATCCAAATGAGGATTCCTCGCAGGGAAAAGGTGCCAGCACAGAAAGTCCAGGTTGACCAGAGTGTGCCCAGGCTGTGCCACACACTGCACCTGAAAGCCAAACCTCACAAGCTTTCTGTCACGGGAAACAGAGCTGCTGTCCCCCCTTTGATCAGCCCCGCCCCGCCATTTTAGCAGCCCCCCCAAAACCCCATCCAAATGAGGATTCCTCGCAGGGAAAAGGTGCCAGCACAGAAAGCCCTGCCTGCTCACGGACACCCAAGGCTGCGCCACACACTGCACCTGAAAGCCAAACCTCACAAGCTTTCTGTCCCGGGAAACAGGGCTGCTGTCCCCCCTTTGGTCAGCCCCGCCCACCACTGCCGGCCACCCGATCCAAACCCGATGCAAATGAGGATTCCTCGCAGGGAAAAGGTGCCAGCACAGAAAGCCCTGCCTGCTCACGGACACCCCAGGCTGCGCCACACACTGCACCTGAAAGCCAAACTTCACAAGCTTTCTGTCCCGGGAAACAGGGCTGCTGTCCCCCCTTTGGTCAGCCCCGCCCCGCCATTTTAGCAGCCCCCCCAAAACCCGATGCAAATGAGGATTCCTCGCAGGGAAAAGGTGCCAGCACAGAAAGCCCTGGCTGCCCACAGAGTGCCCAGGCTGCGCCACACACTGCACCTGAAAGCCAAACCTCACAAGCTTTCTGTCCCGGGAAAAGAAGGCTGCTGCTGTCCCCCCTTTCGTCAGCCCCGCCCCGCCATTGCCGGCCACCCGATACAAATCCGATCCAAATGAGGATTCCTTGCAGGGAAAAGGTGCCAGCACAGAAAGTCCAGGTTGGCCAGAGAGTGCCCAGGCTGCGCCACACACTGCACCTGAAAGCCAAACCTCACAAGCTTTCTGTCCCGGGAAACAGGGCTGCTGTCCCCCCTTTGGTCAGCCCCACCATTGCCGGCCACCCGATCCAAACCCGATCCAAATGAGGATTCCTCGCAGGGAAAAGGTGCCAGCACAGAAAGCCCTGCCTGCCCACAGAGTGCCCCAGGCTGCGCCACACACTGCACCTGAAAGCCAAACCTCACAAGCTTTCTGTCTCGGGAAACAGGGCTGCTGTCCCCCCTTTGGTCAGCCCCGCCCCGCCATTTTAGCAGCCCCCCCAAAACCCAATCCAACTGAGGATTCCTCGCAGGGAAAAGGTGCCAGCACAGAAAGCCCTGCCAGCCCACAGAGTGCCCAGGCTGCACCACACACTGCACCTGAAAGCCAAACCTCACAAGCTTTCTGTCCCGGGAAAAGAAGACTGCTGCTGTCCCCCCTTTGGTCAGCCCCGCCCCGCCATTGCCGGCCACCCGATCCAAACCCGATCCAAATGAGGATTCCTCGCAGGGAAAAGGTGCCAGCACAGAAAGCCCTGCCTGCCCACAGAGTGTCCAGGCAGCGCCACACACTGCACCTGAAAGCCAAACCTCACAAGCTTTCTGTCCCGGGAAACAGGGCTGCTGTCCCCCCCTTTGGTCAGCCCCGCCCCGCCATTTTAGCAGCCCCCCCAAAACCCCATCCAAATGAGGATTCCTCGCAGGGAAAAGGTGCCAGCACAGAAAGCCCTGCCTGCCCACAGAGTGCCCAGGCTGCGCCACACACTGCACCTGAAAGCCAAACCTCACAAGCTTTCCGTCCCGGGAAAAGAAGACTGCTGCTGTCACACTTTGGTCAGCCCCGCCCCGCCATTGCCGGCCACCCGACCCAAACCCGATCCAAATGAGGATTCCTCGCAGGGAAAAGGTGCCAGCACAGAAAGTCCAGGTTGGCCAGAGAGTGCCCAGGCTGTGCCACACACTGCACCTGAAAGCCAAACCTCACAAGCTTTCTGTCCCGGGAAAAGAAGACTGCTGCTGTCCCCCCTTTGGTCAGCCCCGCCCCGCCATTGCCGGCCACCCGATACAAATCCGATCCAAATGAGGATTCCTTGCAGGGAAAAGGTGCCAGCACAGAAAGTCCAGGTTGGCTAGAGAGTGCCCAGGCTGCGCCATACACTGCACCTGAAAGCCAAACCTCACAAGCTTTCTGTCCCGGGAAACAGGGCTGCTGTCCCCACTTTGGTCATTCCCGCCCCGCCATTTTAGCAGCCCCCGCAAAACCCGATCCAAATCAGGATTCCTCGCAGGGAAAAGGTGCCAGCACAGAAAGCCCTGCCTGCTCACGGACACCCCAGGCTGTGCCACACACTGCACCTGAAAGCCAAACCTCACAAGCTTTCTGTCCCGGGAAACAGGGCTGCTGTCCCCCGTTTGGTCAGCCCCCCCCCGCCATTTTAGCAGCCCCCCCAAAACCCCATCCAAATGAGGATTCCTCGCAGGGAAAAGGTGCCAGCACAGAAAGCCCTGCCAGCCCACAGAGTGCCCAGGCTGCACCACACACTGCACCTGAAAGCCAAACCTCACAAGCTTTCTGTCCCGGGAAAAGAAGACTGCTGCTGTCCCCCCTTTGGTCAGCCCCGCCCCGCCATTGCTGGCCACCCGATCCAAACCCGATGCAAATGAGGATTCCTCGCAGGGAAAAGGTGCCAGCACAGAAAGCCCTGCCTGCTCACGGACACCCCAGGCTGCACCACACACTGCACCTGAAAGCCAAACCTCACAAGCTTTCTGTCCCAGGAAACAGGGCTGCTGTCCCCCATTTGGTCAGCCCCGCCCCGCCATTGCCGGCCACCCGATCCAAACCCGATGCAAATGAGGATTCCTCGCAGGGAAAAGGTGCCAGCACAGAAAGTCCTGCCTGCTCACGGACACCCCAGGCTGCGCCACACACTGCACCTGAAAGCCAAACTTCACAAGCTTTCTGTCCCGGGAAACAGGGCTGCTGTCCCCCCTTTGGTCAGCCCCGCCCCGCCATTTTAGCAGCCCCCCCAAAACCCGATGCAAATGAGGATTCCTCGCAGGGAAAAGGTGCCAGCACAGAAAGCCCTGCCTGCCCACAGAGTGCCCAGGCTGCGCCACACACTGCACCTGAAAGCCAAACCTCACAAGCTTTCTGTCCCGGGAAAAGAAGACTGCTGCTGTCCCCCCTTTGCTCAGCCCCGCCCCGCCAGTGCCGGCCACCCGATACAAATCCGATCCAAATGAGGATTCCTTGCAGGTAAAAGGTGCCAGCACAGAAAGTCCAGGTTGGCCAGAGAGTGCCCAGGCTGTGCCACACACTGCACCTGAAAGCCAAACCTCACAAGCTTTCTGTCCCGGGAAACAGAGGTGCTGTCCCCCCTTTGATCAGCCCCGCCCCGCCATTTTAGCAGCCCCCCCAAAACCCCATCCAAATGAGGATTCCTCGCAGGGAAAAGGTGCCAGCACAGAAAGCCCTGCCTGCTCACGGACACCCCAGGCTGCGCCACACACTGCACCTGAAAGCCAAACTTCACAAGCTTTCTGTCCCGGGAAACAGGGCTGCTGTGCCCCCTTTGGTCAGCCCCGCCCCGCCATTTTAGCAGCCCCCCCAAAACCCGATCCAAATGAGGATTCCTCGCAGGGAAAAGGTGCCAGCACAGAAAGCCCTGCCTACTCACGGACACCCCAGGCTGCACCACACACTGCACCTGAAAGCCAAACCTCACAATCTTTCTGTCCCGGGAAAAGAAGACTGCTGCTGTCCCCCCTTTGGTCAGCCCCGCACCGCCATTGCCGGCCACCCGACCCAAACCCGATCCAAATGAGGATTCCTCGCAGGGAAAAGGTGCCAGCACAGAAAGTCCAGGTTGACCAGTGTGTGCCCAGGCTGTGCCACACACTGCACCTGAAAGCCAAACCTCACAAGCTTTCTGTCACGGGAAACAGAGCTGCTGTCCCCCCTTTGATCAGCCCCGCCCCGCCATTTTAGCAGCCCCCCCAAAACCCCATCCAAATGACGATTCCTCGCAAGGAAAAGGTGCCAGCACAGAAAGGTCTGCCTGCTCACGGACACCCAAGGCTGCGCCACACACTGCACCTGAAAGCCAAACCTCACAAGCTTTCTGTCCCGGGAAACAGGGCTGCTGTCCCCCCTTTGGTCAGCCCCGCCCCGCCATTTTAGCAGCCCCCCCAAAACCCGATGCAAATGAGGATTCCTCGCAGGGAAAAGGTGCCAGCACAGAAAGCCCTGCCTGCCCACAGAGTGCCCAGGCTGCGCCACACACTGCACCTGAAAGCCAAACCTCATAAGCTTTCTGTCCCGGGAAAAGAAGGCTGCTGCTGTCCCCCCTTTCGTCAGCCCCGCCCCGCCATTGCCGGCCACCCGATACAAATCCGATCCAAATGAGGATTCCTTGCAGGGAAAAGGTGCCAGCACAGAAAGTCCAGGTTGGCCAGAGAGTGCCCAGGCTGCGCCACACACTGCACCTGAAAGCCAAACCTCACAAGCTTTCTGTCCCGGGAAACAGGGCTGCTGTCCCCCCTTTGGTCAGCCCCGCCATTGCCGGCCACCCGATCCAAACCCGATCCAAATGAGGATTCCTCGCAGGGAAAAGGTGCCAGCACTGAAAGCCCTGCCTGCCCACAGAGTGCCCCAGGCTGCGCCACACACTGCACCTGAAAGCCAAACCTCACAAGCTTTCTGTCCCGGGAAACAGGGCTGCTGTCCCCCCCTTTGGTCAGCCCCGCCCCGCCATTTTAGCAGCCCCCCCAAAACCCCATCCAAATGAGGATTCCTCGCAGGGAAAAGGTGCCAGCACAGAAAGCCCTGCCTGCCCACAGAGTGCCCAGGCTGCGCCACACACTGCACCTGAAAGCCAAACCTCACAAGCTTTCTGTCCCGGGAAAAGAAGACTGCTGCTGTCACACTTTGGTCAGCCCCGCCCCGCCATTGCCGGCCACCCGACCCAAACCCGATCCAAATGAGGATTCCTCGCAGGGAAAAGGTGCCAGCACAGAAAGTCCAGGTTGGCCAGAGAGTGCCCAGGCTGTGCCACACACTGCACCTGAAAGCCAAACCTCACAAGCTTTCTGTCCCGGGAAACAGGGCTGCTGTCCCCCCTTTGGTCAGCCCCGCCCCGCCATTGCCGGCCACCCGATCCAAACCCGATGCAAATGAGGATTCCTCGCAGGGAAAAGGTGCCAGCACAGAAAGCCCTGCCTGCTCACGGACACCCCAGGCTGTGCCACACACTGCACCTGAAAGCCAAACCTCACAAGCTTTCTGTCCCGGGAAACAGGGCTGCTGTCCCCCCTTTGGTCAGCCCCGCCCCCCATTGCCGGCCACCCGATCCAAACCCGATCCAAATGAGGATTCCTCGCAGGGAAAAGGTGCCAGCACAGAAAGCCCTGCCTGCCCACAGAGTGTCCAGGCAGCGCCACACACTGCACCTGAAAGCCAAACCTCATAAGCTTTCTGTCCCGGGAAACAGGGCTGCTGTCCCCCAATTTGATCAGCCCCGCCCCGCCATTTTAGCAGCCCCCCCAAAACCCGATCCAAATGAGGATTCCTCGCAGGGAAAAGGTGCCAGCACAGAAAGCCCTGCCTGCCCACAGAGTGCCCAGGCTGCGCCACACACTGCACCTGAAAGCCAAACCTCACAAGCTTTCTGTCCCGGGAAAAGAAGACTGCTGCTGTCCCCCCTTTGGTCAGCCCCGCCCCGCCATTGCCGGCCACCCGACCCAAACCCGATCCAAATGAGGATTCCTCGCGGGGAAAAGGTGCCAGCACAGAAAGTCCAGGTTGGCCAGAGAGTGCCCAGGCTGTGCCACACACTGCACCTGAAAGCCAAACCTCACAAGCTTTCTGTCCCGGGAAACAGAGCTGCTGTCCCCCCTTTGATCCGCCCCGCCCCGCCATTTTAGCAGCCCCCCCAAAAACCCCATCCAAATGAGGATTCCTCGCAGGGAAAAGGTGCCAGCACAGAAAGGTCTGCCTGCTCACGGACACCCCAGGCTGCGCCACACACTGCACCTGAAAGCCAAACCTCACAAGCTTTCTGTCCCGGGAAAAGAAGGCTGCTGCTGTCACACTTTGGTCAGCCCCGCCCCGCCATTGCCGGCCACCCGATCCAAACCCGATGCAAATGAGGATTCCTCGCATGGAAAAGGTGCCAGCACAGAAAGCCCTGCCTGCTCACGGACACCCCAGGCTGCGCCACACACTGCACCTGAAAGCCAAACCTCACAAGCTTTCTGTCCCGGGAAAAGAAGAGTGCTGTCACACTTTGGTCAGCCCCGCCCCGCCATTGCCGGCCACCCGATCCAAACCCCATCCAAATGAGGATTCCTCGCAGGGAAAAGCTGCCAGCACAGAAAGCCCTGCCTGCTCACGGACACCCCAGGCTGCGCCACACACTGCACCTGAAAGCCAAACTTCACAAGCTTTCTGTCCCGGGAAACAGGGCTGCTGTTCCCCCTTTGGTCAGCCCCGCCCCGCCATTGCAGGCCACCCGATCCAAACTCGATGCAAATGAGGATTCCTCGCAGGGAAAAGGTGCCAGCACAGAAAGCCCTGGCTGCCCACAGAGTGTCCAGGCAGCGCCACACACTGCACCTGAAAGCCAAACCTCACAAGCTTTCTGTCCCGGGAAACAGGGCTGCTGTCCCCCGTTTGGTCCGCCCCGCCCCGCCATTTTAGCAGCCCCCCCAAAACCCCATCCAAATGAGGATTCCTCGCAGGGAAAAGGTGCCAGCACAGAAAGCCCTGCCTGCTCACGGACACCCCAGGCTGTGCCACACACTGCACCTGAAAGCCAAACCTCTCAAGCTTTCTGCCCTGGGAAAAGAAGGCTGCTGCTGTCACACTTTGGTCATCCCCGCCCCGCCATTGCCGGCCACCCGATCCAAATCCGATCCAAATGAGGATTCCTTGCAGGGAAAAGGTGCCAGCACAGAAAGTCCAGGTTGGCCAGAGAGTGCCCAGGCTGTGCCACACACTGCACCTGAAAGCCAAACCTCACAAGCTTTCTGTCCCGGGAAAAAGAGCTGCTGTCCCCACTTTGATCAGCCCCTCCCCACCATTTTAGTAGCCCCCCCAAAACCCGATCCAAATGAGGATTCCTTGCAGGGAAAAGGTGCCAGCACAGAAAGCCCTGCCTGCTCACGGACACCCCAGGCTGTGTCACACACTGCACCTGAAAGCCAAACCTCACAAGCTTTCTGTCCCGGGAAACAGGGCTGCTGTCTCCCCTTTGGTCCGCCCCGCCCGGCCATTGCCGGCCACCCGATCCAAACCCGATCCAAATGAGGATTCCTCGCAGGGAAAAGGTGCCAGCACAGAAAGCCCTGCCTGCCCACAGAGTGTCCAGGCAGCGCCACACACTGCACCTGAAAGCCAAACCTCACAAGCTTTCTGTCCCGGGAAACAGGGCTGCTGTCCCCCCCTTTGGTCAGCACCGCCCCGCCATTTTAGCAGCGCCCCCAAAACCCGATCCAAATGAGGATTCCTCGCAGGGAAAAGGTGCCAGCACAGAAAGCCCTGCCTGCCCACAGAGTGCCCAGGCTGCGCCACACACTGCACCTGAAAGCCAAACCTCACAAGCTTTCTGTTCCAGGAAAAGAAGACTGCTGCTGTCCCCCCTTTGGTCAGCCCCGCCCCGCCATTGCCGGCCACCCGATCCAAACCCGATGCAAATGAGGATTCCTCGCAGGGAAAAGGTGCCAGCACAGAAAGCCCTGCCTGCTCACGGACACCCCAGGCTGCGCCACACACTGCACCTGAAAGCCAAACCTCACAAGCTTTCTGCCCTGGGAAAAGAAGGCTGCTGCTGTCAAAATTTGGTCAGCCTCGCCCCGCCATTGCCGGCCACCCGATCCAAACCCGATCCAAATGAGGATTCCTCGCAGGGAAAAGGTGCCCGCACAGAAAGGTCTGCCTGCCCACAGAGTGTCCAGGCAGCGCCACACACTGCACCTGAAAGCCAAACCTCACAAGCTTTCTGTCCCGGGAAACAGGGCTGCTGTCCCCCAATTTGATCAGCCCCGCCCCGCCATTTTAGCAGCCCCCCCAAAACCCGATCCAAATGAGGATTCCTCGCGGGGAAAAGGTGCCAGCACAGAAAGTCCAGGTTGGCCAGAGAGTGCCCAGGCTGTGCCACACACTGCACCTGAAAGCCAAACCTCACAAGCTTTCTGTCCCGGGAAACAGAGCTGCTGTCCCCCCTTTGATCCGCCCCGCCCCGCCATTTTAGCAGCCCCCCCAAAAACCCCATCCAAATGAGGATTCCTCGCAGGGAAAAGGTGCCAGCACAGAAAGGTCTGCCTGCTCACGGACACCCCAGGCTGCGCCACACACTGCACCTGAAAGCCAAACCTCACAAGCTTTCTGTCCCGGGAAAAGAAGGCTGCTGCTGTCACACTTTGGTCAGACCCGCCCCGCCATTGCCGGCCACCCGATCCAAACCCGATGCAAATGAGGATTCCTCGCAGGGAAAAGGTGCCAGCACAGAAAGCCCTGCCTGCTCACGGACACCCCAGGCTGTGCCACACACTGCACCTGAAAGCCAAACCTCACAAGCTTTCTGTCCCGGGAAACAGGGCTGCTGTCCCCCCTTTGGTCAGCCCCGCCCCCCATTGCCGGCCACCCGATCCAAACCCGATCCAAATGAGGATTCCTCGCAGGGAAAAGGTGCCAGCACAGAAAGCCCTGCCTGCCCACAGAGTGTCCAGGCAGCGCCACACACTGCACCTGAAAGCCAAACCTCACAAGCTTTCTGTCCCGGGAAACAGGGCTGCTGTCCCCCAATTTGATCAGCCCCGCCCCGCCATTTTAGCAGCCCCCCCAAAACCCGATCCAAATGAGGATTCCTCGCAGGGAAAAGGTGCCAGCACAGAAAGCCCTGCCTGCCCACAGAGTGCCCAGGCTGCGCCACACACTGCACCTGAAAGCCAAACCTCACAAGCTTTCTGTCCCGGGAAAAGAAGACTGCTGCTGTCCCCCCTTTGGTCAGCCCCGCCCCGCCATTGCCGGCCACCCGACCCAAACCCGATCCAAATGAGGATTCCTCGCGGGGAAAAGGTGCCAGCACAGAAAGTCCAGGTTGGCCAGAGAGTGCCCAGGCTGTGCCACACACTGCACCTGAAAGCCAAACCTCACAAGCTTTCTGTCCCGGGAAACAGAGCTGCTGTCCCCCCTTTGATCCGCCCCGCCCCGCCATTTTAGCAGCCCCCCCAAAAACCCCATCCAAATGAGGATTCCTCGCAGGGAAAAGGTGCCAGCACAGAAAGGTCTGCCTGCTCACGGACACCCCAGGCTGCGCCACACACTGCACCTGAAAGCCAAACCTCACAAGCTTTCTGTCCCGGGAAAAGAAGGCTGCTGCTGTCACACTTTGGTCAGCCCCGCCCCGCCATTGCCGGCCACCCGATCCAAACCCGATGCAAATGAGGATTCCTCGCATGGAAAAGGTGCCAGCACAGAAAGCCCTGCCTGCTCACGGACACCCCAGGCTGCGCCACACACTGCACCTGAAAGCCAAACCTCACAAGCTTTCTGTCCCGGGAAAAGAAGAGTGCTGTCACACTTTGGTCAGCCCCGCCCCGCCATTGCCGGCCACCCGATCCAAACCCCATCCAAATGAGGATTCCTCGCAGGGAAAAGCTGCCAGCACAGAAAGCCCTGCCTGCTCACGGACACCCCAGGCTGCGCCACACACTGCACCTGAAAGCCAAACTTCACAAGCTTTCTGTCCCGGGAAACAGGGCTGCTGTTCCCCCTTTGGTCAGCCCCGCCCCGCCATTGCAGGCCACCCGATCCAAACTCGATGCAAATGAGGATTCCTCGCAGGGAAAAGGTGCCAGCACAGAAAGCCCTGGCTGCCCACAGAGTGTCCAGGCAGCGCCACACACTGCACCTGAAAGCCAAACCTCACAAGCTTTCTGTCCCGGGAAACAGGGCTGCTGTCCCCCCCTTTGGTCAGCCCCGCCCCGCCATTGCCGGCCACCCGATCCAAACCCGATCCAAATGAGGATTCCTCGCAGGGAAAAGGTGCCAGCACATAAAGCCCTGCCTGCTCACGGACACCCCAGGCTGCGCCACACACTGCACCTGAAAGCCAAACTTCACAAGCTTTCTGTCCCGGGAAACAGGGCTGCTGTCCCCCGTTTGGTCCGCCCCGCCCCGCCATTTTAGCAGCCCCCCCAAAACCCCATCCAAATGAGGATTCCTCGCAGGGAAAAGGTGCCAGCACAGAAAGCCCTGCCTGCTCACGGACACCCCAGGCTGTGCCACACACTGCACCTGAAAGCCAAACCTCTCAAGCTTTCTGCCCTGGGAAAAGAAGGCTGCTGCTGTCACACTTTGGTCATCCCCGCCCCGCCATTGCCGGCCACCCGATCCAAATCCGATCCAAATGAGGATTCCTTGCAGGGAAATGGTGCCAGCACAGAAAGTCCAGGTTGGCCAGAGAGTGCCCAGGCTGTGCCACACACTGCACCTGAAAGCCAAACCTCACAAGCTTTCTGTCCCGGGAAAAAGAGCTGCTGTCCCCACTTTGATCAGCCCCTCCCCACCATTTTAGTAGCCCCCCCAAAACCCGATCCAAATGAGGATTCCTTGCAGGGAAAAGGTGCCAGCACAGAAAGCCCTGCCTGCTCACGGACACCCCAGGCTGTGTCACACACTGCACCTGAAAGCCAAACCTCACAAGCTTTCTGTCCCGGGAAACAGGGCTGCTGTCTCCCCTTTGGTCCGCCCCGCCCGGCCATTGCCGGCCACCCGATCCAAACCCGATCCAAATGAGGATTCCTCGCAGGGAAAAGGTGCCAGCACAGAAAGCCCTGCCTGCCCACAGAGTGTCCAGGCAGCGCCACACACTGCACCTGAAAGCCAAACCTCACAAGCTTTCTGTCCCGGGAAACAGGGCTGCTGTCCCCCCCTTTGGTCAGCACCGCCCCGCCATTTTAGCAGCGCCCCCAAAACCCGATCCAAATGAGGATTCCTCGCAGGGAAAAGGTGCCAGCACAGAAAGCCCTGCCTGCCCACAGAGTGCCCAGGCTGCGCCACACACTGCACCTGAAAGCCAAACCTCACAAGCTTTCTGTTCCAGGAAAAGAAGACTGCTGCTGTCCCCCCTTTGGTCAGCCCCGCCCCGCCATTGCCGGCCACCCGATCCAAACCCGATGCAAATGAGGATTCCTCGCAGGGAAAAGGTGCCAGCACAGAAAGCCCTGCCTGCTCACGGACACCCCAGGCTGCGCCACACACTGCACCTGAAAGCCAAACCTCACAAGCTTTCTGCCCTGGGAAAAGAAGGCTGCTGCTGTCAAAATTTGGTCAGCCTCGCCCCGCCATTGCCGGCCACCCGATCCAAACCCGATCCAAATGAGGATTCCTCGCAGGGAAAAGGTGCCCGCACAGAAAGGTCTGCCTGCCCACAGAGTGTCCAGGCAGCGCCACACACTGCACCTGAAAGCCAAACCTCACAAGCTTTCTGTCCCGGGAAACAGGGCTGCTGTCCCCCCTTTGGTCAGCCCCGCCCCGCCATTTTAGCAGCCCCCCCAAAACCCCATCCAAATGAGGATTCCTCGCAGGGAAAAGGTGCCAGCACAGAAAGCCCTGCCTGCCCACAGAGTGCCCAGGCTGCGCCACACACTGCACCTGAAAGCCAAACCTCTCAAGCTTCCTGTCCCGGGAAAAGAAGGCTGCTGCTGTCACACTTTGGTCAGCCCCGCCCCGCCATTGCCGGCCACCCGATCCAAATCCGATCCAAATGAGGATTCCTTGCAGGGAAAAGGTGCCAGCACAGAAAGTCCAGGTTGGCCAGAGAGTGCCCAGGCTGTGCCACACACAGCACCTGAAAGCCAAACCTCACAAGCTTTCTGTCCCGGGAAACAGGGCTGCTGTCCCCCCTTTGATCAGCCCCGCCCCGCCATTTTAGCAGCCCCCCCAAAACCCCATCCAAATGAGGATTCCTCGCAGGGAAAAGGTGCCAGCACAGAAAGCCCTGGCTGACCACAGAGTGCCCAGGCTGCGCCACACACTGCACCTGAAAGCCAAACCTCACAAGCTTTCTGTCCCGGGAAACAGGGCTGCTGTCCCCCCTTTGATCAGCCCCGCCCCGCCATTGCCGGCCACCCGATCCAAATCCGATCCAAATGAGGATTCCTCGCAGGGAAAAGGTGCCAGCACAGAAAGCCCTGCCTGCTCACGGACACCCCAGGCTGCGCCACACACTGCACCTGAAAGCCAAACTTCACAAGCTTTCTGTCCCGGGAAACAGGGCTGCTGTCCCCCGTTTAGTCAGCCCCGCCCCGCCATTTTAGCAGCCCCCCCAAAACCCCATCCAAATGAGGATTCCTCGCAGGGAAAAGGTGCCAGCACAGAAAGCCCTGCCTGCTCACGGACACCCCAGGCTGTGCCACACACTGCACCTGAAAGCCAAACCTCTCAAGCTTTCTGCCCTGGGAAAAGAAGGCTGCTGCTGTCACACTTTGGTCAGCCCCGCCCCGCCATTGCCGGCCACCCGATCCAAATCCGATCCAAATGAGGATTCCTTGCAGGGAAATGGTGCCAGCACAGAAAGTCCAGGTTGGCCAGAGAGTGCCCAGGCTGTGCCACACACTGCACCTGAAAGCCAAACCTCAAAAGCTTTCTGTCCCGGGAAAAATAGCTGCTGTCCCCCCTTTGATCAGCCCCGCCCCACCATTTTAGTAGCCCCCCCAAAACCCGATCCAAATGAGGATTCCTCACAGGGAAAATGTGCCAGCACAGAAAGCCCTGCCTGCTCACGGACACCCCAGGCTGTGTCACACACTGCACCTGAAAGCCAAACCTCACAAGCTTTCTGTCCCGGGAAACAGGGCTGCTGTCCCCCCTTTGGTCAGCCCCGCCTCGCCATTTTAGCAGCCCCCCCAAAACCCGATCCAAATGAGGATTCCTCGCAGGGAAAAGGTGCCAGCACAGAAAGCCCTGCCTGCCCACAGAGTGCCCAGGCTGCGCCACACACTGCACCTGAAAGCCAAACCTCACAAGCTTTCTGTCCCGGGAAACAGGGCTGCTGTCCCCCCTTTGGTCCGCCCCGCCCGGCCATTGCCGGCCACCCGATCCAAACCCGATGCAAATGAGGATTCCTCGCAGGGAAAAGGTGCCAGCACAGAAAGCCCTGCCTGCCCACAGAGTGCCCAGGCTGCGCCACACACTGCACCTGAAAGCCAAACCTCACAAGCTTTCTGTCCCGGGAAACAGGGCTGCTGTCCCCCGTTTGGTCAGCCCCGCCCCGCCATTGCCGGCCACCCGATCCAAACCCGATCCAAATGAGGATTCCTCGCTGGGAAAAGGTGCCAGCACAGAAAGCCCTGCCTGCTCACGGTCACCCCAGGCTGCGCCACACACTGCACCTGAAAGCCAAACTTCACAAGCTTTCTGCCCTGGGAAAAGAAGGCTGCTGCTGTCAAAATTTGGTCAGCCCCGCCCCGCCATTGCCGGCCACCCGATCCAAACCCGATCCAAATGAGGATTCCTCGCAGCGAAAAGGTGCCAGCACAGAAAGCCCTGCCTGCTCACGGACACCCCAGGCTGTGCCACACACTGCACCTGAAAGCCAAACCTCTCAAGCTTTCTGTCCCGGGAAAAGAAGGCTGCTGCTGTCACACTTTGGTCAGCCCCGCCCCGCCATTGCCGGCCACCCGATACAAATCCGATCCAAATGAGGATTCCTTGCAGGGAAAAGGTGCCAGCACAGAAAGTCCAGGTTGGCCAGAGAGTGCCCAGGCTGTGCCACACACTGCACCTGAAAGCCAAACCTCACAAGCTTTCTGTCCCGGGAAACAGGGCTGCAGTCCCCCCCTTTGGTCAGCCCCGCCCCGCCATTTTAGCAGCCCCCCCAAAACCCGATGCAAATGAGGATTCCTCGCAGGGAAAAGTTGCCAGCACAGAAAGCCCTGCCTGCTCACGGACACCCCAGGCTGCGCCACACACTGCACCTGAAAGCCAAACCTCACAAGCTTTCTGTCCCGGGAAACAGGGCTGCTGTCCCCCCCTTTGGTCAGCCCCGCCCCGCCATTGCCGGCCACCCGATCCAAACCCGATCCAAATGAGGATTCCTCGCAGGGAAAAGGTGCCAGCACATAAAGCCCTGCCTGCTCACGGACACCCCAGGCTGCGCCACACACTGCACCTGAAAGCCAAACTTCACAAGCTTTCTGTCCCGGGAAACAGGGCTGCTGTCCCCCGTTTGGTCCGCCCCGCCCCGCCATTTTAGCAGCCCCCCCAAAACCCCATCCAAATGAGGATTCCTCGCAGGGAAAAGGTGCCAGCACAGAAAGCCCTGCCTGCTCACGGACACCCCAGGCTGTGCCACACACTGCACCTGAAAGCCAAACCTCTCAAGCTTTCTGCCCTGGGAAAAGAAGGCTGCTGCTGTCACACTTTGGTCATCCCCGCCCCGCCATTGCCGGCCACCCGATCCAAATCCGATCCAAATGAGGATTCCTTGCAGGGAAATGGTGCCAGCACAGAAAGTCCAGGTTGGCCAGAGAGTGCCCAGGCTGTGCCACACACTGCACCTGAAAGCCAAACCTCACAAGCTTTCTGTCCCGGGAAAAAGAGCTGCTGTCCCCACTTTGATCAGCCCCTCCCCACCATTTTAGTAGCCCCCCCAAAACCCGATCCAAATGAGGATTCCTTGCAGGGAAAAGGTGCCAGCACAGAAAGCCCTGCCTGCTCACGGACACCCCAGGCTGTGTCACACACTGCACCTGAAAGCCAAACCTCACAAGCTTTCTGTCCCGGGAAACAGGGCTGCTGTCCCCCCTTTGATCAGCCCCGCCCCGCCATTTTAGCAGCCCCCCCAAAACCCCATCCAAATGAGGATTCCTCGCAGGGAAAAGGTGCCAGCACAGAAAGCCCTGGCTGACCACAGAGTGCCCAGGCTGCGCCACACACTGCACCTGAAAGCCAAACCTCACAAGCTTTCTGTCCCGGGAAACAGGGCTGCTGTCCCCCCTTTGATCAGCCCCGCCCCGCCATTGCCGGCCACCCGATCCAAATCCGATCCAAATGAGGATTCCTCGCAGGGAAAAGGTGCCAGCACAGAAAGCCCTGCCTGCTCACGGACACCCCAGGCTGCGCCACACACTGCACCTGAAAGCCAAACTTCACAAGCTTTCTGTCCCGGGAAACAAGGCTGCTGTCCCCCGTTTAGTCAGCCCCGCCCCGCCATTTTAGCAGCCCCCCCAAAACCCCATCCAAATGAGGATTCCTCGCAGGGAAAAGGTGCCAGCACAGAAAGCCCTGCCTGCTCACGGACACCCCAGGCTGTGCCACACACTGCACCTGAAAGCCAAACCTCTCAAGCTTTCTGCCCTGGGAAAAGAAGGCTGCTGCTGTCACACTTTGGTCAGCCCCGCCCCGCCATTGCCGGCCACCCGATCCAAATCCGATCCAAATGAGGATTCCTTGCAGGGAAATGGTGCCAGCACAGAAAGTCCAGGTTGGCCAGAGAGTGCCCAGGCTGTGCCACACACTGCACCTGAAAGCCAAACCTCAAAAGCTTTCTGTCCCGGGAAAAATAGCTGCTGTCCCCCCTTTGATCAGCCCCGCCCCACCATTTTAGTAGCCCCCCCAAAACCCGATCCAAATGAGGATTCCTCACAGGGAAAATGTGCCAGCACAGAAAGCCCTGCCTGCTCACGGACACCCCAGGCTGTGTCACACACTGCACCTGAAAGCCAAACCTCACAAGCTTTCTGTCCCGGGAAACAGGGCTGCTGTCCCCCCTTTGGTCAGCCCCGCCTCGCCATTTTAGCAGCCCCCCCAAAACCCGATCCAAATGAGGATTCCTCGCAGGGAAAAGGTGCCAGCACAGAAAGCCCTGCCTGCCCACAGAGTGCCCAGGCTGCGCCACACACTGCACCTGAAAGCCAAACCTCACAAGCTTTCTGTCCCGGGAAACAGGGCTGCTGTCCCCCCTTTGGTCCGCCCCGCCCGGCCATTGCCGGCCACCCGATCCAAACCCGATGCAAATGAGGATTCCTCGCAGGGAAAAGGTGCCAGCACAGAAAGCCCTGCCTGCCCACAGAGTGCCCAGGCTGCGCCACACACTGCACCTGAAAGCCAAACCTCACAAGCTTTCTGTCCCGGGAAACAGGGCTGCTGTCCCCCGTTTGGTCAGCCCCGCCCCGCCATTGCCGGCCACCCGATCCAAACCCGATCCAAATGAGGATTCCTCGCTGGGAAAAGGTGCCAGCACAGAAAGCCCTGCCTGCTCACGGTCACCCCAGGCTGCGCCACACACTGCACCTGAAAGCCAAACTTCACAAGCTTTCTGCCCTGGGAAAAGAAGGCTGCTGCTGTCAAAATTTGGTCAGCCCCGCCCCGCCATTGCCGGCCACCCGATCCAAACCCGATCCAAATGAGGATTCCTCGCAGCGAAAAGGTGCCAGCACAGAAAGCCCTGCCTGCTCACGGACACCCCAGGCTGTGCCACACACTGCACCTGAAAGCCAAACCTCTCAAGCTTTCTGTCCCGGGAAAAGAAGGCTGCTGCTGTCACACTTTGGTCAGCCCCGCCCCGCCATTGCCGGCCACCCGATACAAATCCGATCCAAATGAGGATTCCTTGCAGGGAAAAGGTGCCAGCACAGAAAGTCCAGGTTGGCCAGAGAGTGCCCAGGCTGTGCCACACACTGCACCTGAAAGCCAAACCTCACAAGCTTTCTGTCCCGGGAAACAGGGCTGCAGTCCCCCCCTTTGGTCAGCCCCGCCCCGCCATTTTAGCAGCCCCCCCAAAACCCGATGCAAATGAGGATTCCTCGCAGGGAAAAGTTGCCAGCACAGAAAGCCCTGCCTGCTCACGGACACCCCAGGCTGCGCCACACACTGCACCTGAAAGCCAAACCTCACAAGCTTTCTGTCCCGGGAAACAGGGCTGCTGTCCCCCCTTTGGTCCGCCCCGCCCGGCCATTGCCGGCCACCTGATCCAAACCCGATACAAATGAGGATTCCTCGCAGGGAAAAGGTGCCAGCACAGAAAGCCCTGCCTTCTCACGGACACCCCAGGCTGCGCCACACACTGCACCTGAAAGCCAAACCTCACAAGCTTTCTGTCCCGGGAAACAGGGCTGCTGTCCCCCCTTTGGTCAGCCAGGCCCCGCCATTTTAGCAGCCCCCCCAAAACCCCATCCAAATGACGATTCCTCGCAGGGAAAAGGTGCCAGCACAGAAAGCCCTGCCTGCTCACGGACACCCCAGGCTGTGCCACACACTGCACCTGAAAGCCAAACCTCACAAGCTTTCTGTCCCGGGAAACAGGGCTGCTGTCCCCCCTTTGGTCAGCCCCGCCCCGCCATTTTAGCAGCCCCCCCAAAACCCGAACCAAATGAGGATTCCTCGCAGGGAAAATGTGCCAGCACAGAAAACCCTGCCTGCTCACGGACACCCCAGGCTGTGCCACACACTGCACCTGAAAGCCAAACCTCACAAGCTTTCTGTCCCGGGAAACAGGGCTGCTGTCCCCCCCTTTGGTCAGCCCCGCCCCGCCATTTTAGCAGCCCCCCCAAAACCCGATCCAAATGAGGATTCCTCGCAGGGAAAAGGTGCCAGCACAGAAAGCCCTGGCTGCCCACAGAGAGCCCAGGCTGCGCCACACACTGCACCGGAAAGCCAAACCTCACAAGCTTTCTGTCCCGGGAAACAGGGCTGCTGTCCCCCCTTTGATCAGCCCCGCCCTGCCATTGCCGGCCACCCGATCCAAACCCGATGCAAATGAGGATTCCTCGCAGGGAAAAGGTGCCAGCACAGAAAGCCCTGCCTGCTCACGGACACCCCAGGCTGCGCCACACACTGCACCTGAAAGCCAAACCTCACAAGCTTTCTGTCCCGGGAAAAGAAGACTGCTGCTGTCCCCCCTTTGGTCAGCCCCGCACCGCCATTGCCGGCCACCCGATCCAAACCCGATCCAAATGAGGATTCCTCGCAGGGAAAAGGTGCCAGCACAGAAAGCCCTGCCTGCTCACGGACACCCCAGGCTGCGCCACACACTGCACCTGAAAGCCAAACTTCAGAAGCTTTCTGTCCCGGGAAACAGGGCTGCTGTCCCCCCTTTGCTCAGCCCCGCCCCGCCATTGCAGGCCACACGATCCAAACTCGATGCAAATGAGGATTCCTCGCAGGGAAAAGGTGCCAGCACAGAAAGCCCTGCCTGCCCACAGAGTGTCCAGGCAGCGCCACACACTGCACCTGAAAGCCAAACCTCACAAGCTTTCTGTCACGGGAAACAGAGCTGCTGTCCCCCCTTTGATCAGCCCCGCCCCGCCATTTTAGCAGCCCCCCCAAAACCCCATCCAAATGACGATTCCTCGCAGGGAAAAGGTGCCAGCACAGAAAGGTCTGCCTGCTAACGGACACCCAAGGCTGCGCCACACACTGCACCTGAAAGCCAAACCTCACAAGCTTTCTGTCCCGGGAAACAGGGCTGCTGTCCCCCCTTTGGTCAGCCCCGCCCCGCCATTTTAGCAGCCCCCCCAAAACCCGATGCAAATGAGGATTCCTCGCAGGGAAAAGGTGCCAGCACAGAAAGCCCTGCCTGCCCACAGAGTGCCCAGGCTGCGCCACACACTGCACCTGAAAGCCAAACCTCATAAGCTTTCTGTCCCGGGAAAAGAAGGCTGCTGCTGTCCCCCCTTTCGTCAGCCCCGCCCCGCCATTGCCGGCCACCCGATACAAATCCGATCCAAATGAGGATTCCTTGCAGGGAAAAGGTGCCAGCACAGAAAGTCCAGGTTGGCCAGAGAGTGCCCAGGCTGCGCCACACACTGCACCTGAAAGCCAAACCTCACAAGCTTTCTGTCCCGGGAAACAGGGCTGCTGTCCCCCCTTTGTTCAGCCCCGCCATTGCCGGCCACCCGATCCAAACCCGATCCAAATGAGGATTCCTCGCAGGGAAAAGGTGCCAGCACTGAAAGCCCTGCCTGCCCACAGAGTGCCCAGGCTGCGCCACACACTGCACCTGAAAGCCAAACCTCACAAGCTTTCTGTCCCGGGAAAAGAAGACTGCTGCTGTCACACTTTGGTCAGCCCCGCCCCGCCATTGCCGGCCACCCGACCCAAACCCGATCCAAATGAGGATTCCTCGCAGGGAAAAGGTGCCAGCACAGAAAGTCCAGGTTGGCCAGAGAGTGCCCAGGCTGTGCCACACACTGCACCTGAAAGCCAAACCTCACAAGCTTTCTGTCCCGGGAAACAGGGCTGCTGTCCCCCCTTTGGTCAGCCCCGCCCCGCCATTGCCGGCCACCCGATCCAAACCCGATGCAAATGAGGATTCCTCGCAGGGAAAAGGTGCCAGCACAGAAAGCCCTGCCTGCTCACGGACACCCCAGGCTGTGCCACACACTGCACCTGAAAGCCAAACCTCACAAGCTTTCTGTCCCGGGAAACAGGGCTGCTGTCCCCCCTTTGGTCAGCCCCGCCCCCCATTGCCGGCCACCCGATCCAAACCCGATCCAAATGAGGATTCCTCGCAGGGAAAAGGTGCCAGCACAGAAAGCCCTGCCTGCCCACAGAGTGTCCAGGCAGCGCCACACACTGCACCTGAAAGCCAAACCTCACAAGCTTTCTGTCCCGGGAAACAGGGCTGCTGTCCCCCAATTTGATCAGCCCCGCCCCGCCATTTTAGCAGCCCCCCCAAAACCCGATCCAAATGAGGATTCCTCGCAGGGAAAAGGTGCCAGCACAGAAAGCCCTGCCTGCCCACAGAGTGCCCAGGCTGCGCCACACACTGCACCTGAAAGCCAAACCTCACAAGCTTTCTGTCCCGGGAAAAGAAGACTGCTGCTGTCCCCCCTTTGGTCAGCCCCGCCCCGCCATTGCCGGCCACCCGACCCAAACCCCATCCAAATGAGGATTCCTCGCGGGGAAAAGGTGCCAGCACAGAAAGTCCAGGTTGGCCAGAGAGTGCCCAGGCTGTGCCACACACTGCACCTGAAAGCCAAACCTCACAAGCTTTCTGTCCCGGGAAACAGAGCTGCTGTCCCCCCTTTGATCCGCCCCGCCCCGCCATTTTAGCAGCCCCCCCAAAAACCCCATCCAAATGAGGATTCCTCGCAGGGAAAAGGTGCCAGCACAGAAAGGTCTGCCTGCTCACGGACACCCCAGGCTGCGCCACACACTGCACCTGAAAGCCAAACCTCACAAGCTTTCTGTCCCGGGAAAAGAAGGCTGCTGCTGTCACACTTTGGTCAGCCCCGCCCCGCCATTGCCGGCCACCCGATCCAAACCCGATGCAAATGAGGATTCCTCGCATGGAAAAAGTGCCAGCACAGAAAGCCCTGCCTGCTCACGGACACCCCAGGCTGCGCCACACACTGCACCTGAAAGCCAAACCTCACAAGCTTTCTGTCCCGGGAAAAGAAGAGTGCTGTCACACTTTGGTCAGCCCCGCCCCGCCATTGCCGGCCACCCGATCCAAACCCCATCCAAATGAGGATTCCTCGCAGGGAAAAGCTGCCAGCACAGAAAGCCCTGCCTGCTCACGGACACCCCAGGCTGCGCCACACACTGCACCTGAAAGCCAAACTTCACAAGCTTTCTGTCCCGGGAAACAGGGCTGCTGTTCCCCCTTTGGTCAGCCCCGCCCCGCCATTGCAGGCCACCCGATCCAAACTCGATGCAAATGAGGATTCCTCGCAGGGAAAAGGTGCCAGCACAGAAAGCCCTGGCTGCCCACAGAGTGTCCAGGCAGCGCCACACACTGCACCTGAAAGCCAAACCTCACAAGCTTTCTGTCCCGGGAAACAGGGCTGCTGTCCCCCGTTTGGTCCGCCCCGCCCCGCCATTTTAGCAGCCCCCCCAAAACCCCATCCAAATGAGGATTCCTCGCAGGGAAAAGGTGCCAGCACAGAAAGCCCTGCCTGCTCACGGACACCCCAGGCTGTGCCACACACTGCACCTGAAAGCCAAACCTCTCAAGCTTTCTGCCCTGGGAAAAGAAGGCTGCTGCTGTCACACTTTGGTCATCCCCGCCCCGCCATTGCCGGCCACCCGATCCAAATCCGATCCAAATGAGGATTCCTTGCAGGGAAAAGGTGCCAGCACAGAAAGTCCAGGTTGGCCAGAGAGTGCCCAGGCTGTGCCACACACTGCACCTGAAAGCCAAACCTCACAAGCTTTCTGTCCCGGGAAAAAGAGCTGCTGTCCCCACTTTGATCAGCCCCTCCCCACCATTTTAGTAGCCCCCCCAAAACCCGATCCAAATGAGGATTCCTTGCAGGGAAAAGGTGCCAGCACAGAAAGCCCTGCCTGCTCACGGACACCCCAGGCTGTGTCACACACTGCACCTGAAAGCCAAACCTCACAAGCTTTCTGTCCCGGGAAACAGGGCTGCTGTCTCCCCTTTGGTCCGCCCCGCCCGGCCATTGCCGGCCACCCGATCCAAACCCGATCCAAATGAGGATTCCTCGCAGGGAAAAGGTGCCAGCACAGAAAGCCCTGCCTGCCCACAGAGTGTCCAGGCAGCGCCACACACTGCACCTGAAAGCCAAACCTCACAAGCTTTCTGTCCCGGGAAACAGGGCTGCTGTCCCCCCCTTTGGTCAGCACCGCCCCGCCATTTTAGCAGCGCCCCCAAAACCCGATCCAAATGAGGATTCCTCGCAGGGAAAAGGTGCCAGCACAGAAAGCCCTGCCTGCCCACAGAGTGCCCAGGCTGCGCCACACACTGCACCTGAAAGCCAAACCTCACAAGCTTTCTGTTCCAGGAAAAGAAGACTGCTGCTGTCCCCCCTTTGGTCAGCCCCGCCCCGCCATTGCCGGCCACCCGATCCAAACCCGATGCAAATGAGGATTCCTCGCAGGGAAAAGGTGCCAGCACAGAAAGCCCTGCCTGCTCACGGACACCCCAGGCTGCGCCACACACTGCACCTGAAAGCCAAACCTCACAAGCTTTCTGCCCTGGGAAAAGAAGGCTGCTGCTGTCAAAATTTGGTCAGCCTCGCCCCGCCATTGCCGGCCACCCGATCCAAACCCGATCCAAATGAGGATTCCTCGCAGGGAAAAGGTGCCCGCACAGAAAGGTCTGCCTGCCCACAGAGTGTCCAGGCAGCGCCACACACTGCACCTGAAAGCCAAACCTCACAAGCTTTCTGTCCCGGGAAACAGGGCTGCTGTCCCCCAATTTGATCAGCCCCGCCCCGCCATTTTAGCAGCCCCCCCAAAACCCGATCCAAATGAGGATTCCTCGCGGGGAAAAGGTGCCAGCACAGAAAGTCCAGGTTGGCCAGAGAGTGCCCAGGCTGTGCCACACACTGCACCTGAAAGCCAAACCTCACAAGCTTTCTGTCCCGGGAAACAGAGCTGCTGTCCCCCCTTTGATCCGCCCCGCCCCGCCATTTTAGCAGCCCCCCCAAAAACCCCATCCAAATGAGGATTCCTCGCAGGGAAAAGGTGCCAGCACAGAAAGGTCTGCCTGCTCACGGACACCCCAGGCTGCGCCACACACTGCACCTGAAAGCCAAACCTCACAAGCTTTCTGTCCCGGGAAAAGAAGGCTGCTGCTGTCACACTTTGGTCAGCCCCGCCCCGCCATTGCCGGCCACTCGATCCAAACCCGATGCAAATGAGGATTCCTCGCAGGGAAAAGGTGCCAGCACAGAAAGCCCTGCCTGCTCACGGACACCCCAGGCTGTGCCACACACTGCACCTGAAAGCCAAACCTCACAAGCTTTCTGTCCCGGGAAACAGGGCTGCTGTCCCCCCTTTGGTCAGCCCCGCCCCCCATTGCCGGCCACCCGATCCAAACCCGATCCAAATGAGGATTCCTCGCAGGGAAAAGGTGCCAGCACAGAAAGCCCTGCCTGCCCACAGAGTGTCCAGGCAGCGCCACACACTGCACCTGAAAGCCAAACCTCACAAGCTTTCTGTCCCGGGAAACAGGGCTGCTGTCCCCCAATTTGATCAGCCCCGCCCCGCCATTTTAGCAGCCCCCCCAAAACCCGATCCAAATGAGGATTCCTCGCAGGGAAAAGGTGCCAGCACAGAAAGCCCTGCCTGCCCACAGAGTGCCCAGGCTGCGCCACACACTGCACCTGAAAGCCAAACCTCACAAGCTTTCTGTCCCGGGAAAAGAAGACTGCTGCTGTCCCCCCTTTGGTCAGCCCCGCCCCGCCATTGCCGGCCACCCGACCCAAACCCGATCCAAATGAGGATTCCTCGCGGGGAAAAGGTGCCAGCACAGAAAGTCCAGGTTGGCCAGAGAGTGCCCAGGCTGTGCCACACACTGCACCTGAAAGCCAAACCTCACAAGCTTTCTGTCCCGGGAAACAGAGCTGCTGTCCCCCCTTTGATCCGCCCCGCCCCGCCATTTTAGCAGCCCCCCCAAAAACCCCATCCAAATGAGGATTCCTCGCAGGGAAAAGGTGCCAGCACAGAAAGGTCTGCCTGCTCACGGACACCCCAGGCTGCGCCACACACTGCACCTGAAAGCCAAACCTCACAAGCTTTCTGTCCCGGGAAAAGAAGGCTGCTGCTGTCACACTTTGGTCAGCCCCGCCCCGCCATTGCCGGCCACCCGATCCAAACCCGATGCAAATGAGGATTCCTCGCATGGAAAAGGTGCCAGCACAGAAAGCCCTGCCTGCTCACGGACACCCCAGGCTGCGCCACACACTGCACCTGAAAGCCAAACCTCACAAGCTTTCTGTCCCGGGAAAAGAAGAGTGCTGTCACACTTTGGTCAGCCCCGCCCCGCCATTGCCGGCCACCCGATCCAAACCCCATCCAAATGAGGATTCCTCGCAGGGAAAAGCTGCCAGCACAGAAAGCCCTGCCTGCTCACGGACACCCCAGGCTGCGCCACACACTGCACCTGAAAGCCAAACTTCACAAGCTTTCTGTCCCGGGAAACAGGGCTGCTGTTCCCCCTTTGGTCAGCCCCGCCCCGCCATTGCAGGCCACCCGATCCAAACTCGATGCAAATGAGGATTCCTCGCAGGGAAAAGGTGCCAGCACAGAAAGCCCTGGCTGCCCACAGAGTGTCCAGGCAGCGCCACACACTGCACCTGAAAGCCAAACCTCACAAGCTTTCTGTCCCGGGAAACAGGGCTGCTGTCCCCCCCTTTGGTCAGCCCCGCCCCGCCATTGCCGGCCACCCGATCCAAACCCGATCCAAATGAGGATTCCTCGCAGGGAAAAGGTGCCAGCACATAAAGCCCTGCCTGCTCACGGACACCCCAGGCTGCGCCACACACTGCACCTGAAAGCCAAACTTCACAAGCTTTCTGTCCCGGGAAACAGGGCTGCTGTCCCCCGTTTGGTCCGCCCCGCCCCGCCATTTTAGCAGCCCCCCCAAAACCCCATCCAAATGAGGATTCCTCGCAGGGAAAAGGTGCCAGCACAGAAAGCCCTGCCTGCTCACGGACACCCCAGGCTGTGCCACACACTGCACCTGAAAGCCAAACCTCTCAAGCTTTCTGCCCTGGGAAAAGAAGGCTGCTGCTGTCACACTTTGGTCATCCCCGCCCCGCCATTGCCGGCCACCCGATCCAAATCCGATCCAAATGAGGATTCCTTGCAGGGAAATGGTGCCAGCACAGAAAGTCCAGGTTGGCCAGAGAGTGCCCAGGCTGTGCCACACACTGCACCTGAAAGCCAAACCTCACAAGCTTTCTGTCCCGGGAAAAAGAGCTGCTGTCCCCCCCTTTGGTCAGCACCGCCCCGCCATTTTAGCAGCGCCCCCAAAACCCGATCCAAATGAGGATTCCTCGCAGGGAAAAGGTGCCAGCACAGAAAGCCCTGCCTGCCCACAGAGTGCCCAGGCTGCGCCACACACTGCACCTGAAAGCCAAACCTCACAAGCTTTCTGTTCCAGGAAAAGAAGACTGCTGCTGTCCCCCCTTTGGTCAGCCCCGCCCCGCCATTGCCGGCCACCCGATCCAAACCCGATGCAAATGAGGATTCCTCGCAGGGAAAAGGTGCCAGCACAGAAAGCCCTGCCTGCTCACGGACACCCCAGGCTGCGCCACACACTGCACCTGAAAGCCAAACCTCACAAGCTTTCTGCCCTGGGAAAAGAAGGCTGCTGCTGTCAAAATTTGGTCAGCCTCGCCCCGCCATTGCCGGCCACCCGATCCAAACCCGATCCAAATGAGGATTCCTCGCAGGGAAAAGGTGCCCGCACAGAAAGGTCTGCCTGCCCACAGAGTGTCCAGGCAGCGCCACACACTGCACCTGAAAGCCAAAACCTCACAAGCTTTCTGTCCCGGGAAACAGGGCTGCTGTCCCCCCTTTGGTCAGCCCCGCCCCGCCATTTTAGCAGCCCCCCCAAAACCCCATCCAAATGAGGATTCCTCGCAGGGAAAAGGTGCCAGCACAGAAAGCCCTGCCTGCCCACAGAGTGCCCAGGCTGCGCCACACACTGCACCTGAAAGCCAAACCTCTCAAGCTTCCTGTCCCGGGAAAAGAAGGCTGCTGCTGTCACACTTTGGTCAGCCCCGCCCCGCCATTGCCGGCCACCCGATCCAAATCCGATCCAAATGAGGATTCCTTGCAGGGAAAAGGTGCCAGCACAGAAAGTCCAGGTTGGCCAGAGAGTGCCCAGGCTGTGCCACACACAGCACCTGAAAGCCAAACCTCACAAGCTTTCTGTCCCGGGAAACAGGGCTGCTGTCCCCCCTTTGATCAGCCCCGCCCCGCCATTTTAGCAGCCCCCCCAAAACCCCATCCAAATGAGGATTCCTCGCAGGGAAAAGGTGCCAGCACAGAAAGCCCTGGCTGACCACAGAGTGCCCAGGCTGCGCCACACACTGCACCTGAAAGCCAAACCTCACAAGCTTTCTGTCCCGGGAAACAGGGCTGCTGTCCCCCCTTTGATCAGCCCCGCCCCGCCATTGCCGGCCACCCGATCCAAATCCGATCCAAATGAGGATTCCTCGCAGGGAAAAGGTGCCAGCACAGAAAGCCCTGCCTGCTCACGGACACCCCAGGCTGCGCCACACACTGCACCTGAAAGCCAAACTTCACAAGCTTTCTGTCCCGGGAAACAGGGCTGCTGTCCCCCGTTTAGTCAGCCCCGCCCCGCCATTTTAGCAGCCCCCCCAAAACCCCATCCAAATGAGGATTCCTCGCAGGGAAAAGGTGCCAGCACAGAAAGCCCTGCCTGCTCACGGACACCCCAGGCTGTGCCACACACTGCACCTGAAAGCCAAACCTCACAAGCTTTCTGTCCCGGGAAAAAGAGCTGCTGTCCCCCCCTTTGGTCAGCACCGCCCCGCCATTTTAGCAGCGCCCCCAAAACCCGATCCAAATGAGGATTCCTCGCAGGGAAAAGGTGCCAGCACAGAAAGCCCTGCCTGCCCACAGAGTGCCCAGGCTGCGCCACACACTGCACCTGAAAGCCAAACCTCACAAGCTTTCTGTTCCAGGAAAAGAAGACTGCTGCTGTCCCCCCTTTGGTCAGCCCCGCCCCGCCATTGCCGGCCACCCGATCCAAACCCGATGCAAATGAGGATTCCTCGCAGGGAAAAGGTGCCAGCACAGAAAGCCCTGCCTGCTCACGGACACCCCAGGCTGCGCCACACACTGCACCTGAAAGCCAAACCTCACAAGCTTTCTGCCCTGGGAAAAGAAGGCTGCTGCTGTCAAAATTTGGTCAGCCTCGCCCCGCCATTGCCGGCCACCCGATCCAAACCCGATCCAAATGAGGATTCCTCGCAGGGAAAAGGTGCCCGCACAGAAAGGTCTGCCTGCCCACAGAGTGTCCAGGCAGCGCCACACACTGCACCTGAAAGCCAAACCTCACAAGCTTTCTGTCCCGGGAAACAGGGCTGCTGTCCCCCCTTTGGTCAGCCCCGCCCCGCCATTTTAGCAGCCCCCCCAAAACCCCATCCAAATGAGGATTCCTCGCAGGGAAAAGGTGCCAGCACAGAAAGCCCTGCCTGCCCACAGAGTGCCCAGGCTGCGCCACACACTGCACCTGAAAGCCAAACCTCTCAAGCTTCCTGTCCCGGGAAAAGAAGGCTGCTGCTGTCACACTTTGGTCAGCCCCGCCCCGCCATTGCCGGCCACCCGATCCAAATCCGATCCAAATGAGGATTCCTTGCAGGGAAAAGGTGCCAGCACAGAAAGTCCAGGTTGGCCAGAGAGTGCCCAGGCTGTGCCACACACAGCACCTGAAAGCCAAACCTCACAAGCTTTCTGTCCCGGGAAACAGGGCTGCTGTCCCCCCTTTGATCAGCCCCGCCCCCGCCATTTTAGCAGCCCCCCCAAAACCCCATCCAAATGAGGATTCCTCGCAGGGAAAAGGTGCCAGCACAGAAAGCCCTGGCTGACCACAGAGTGCCCAGGCTGCGCCACACACTGCACCTGAAAGCCAAACCTCACAAGCTTTCTGTCCCGGGAAACAGGGCTGCTGTCCCCCCTTTGATCAGCCCCGCCCCGCCATTGCCGGCCACCCGATCCAAATCCGATCCAAATGAGGATTCCTCGCAGGGAAAAGGTGCCAGCACAGAAAGCCCTGCCTGCTCACGGACACCCCAGGCTGCGCCACACACTGCACCTGAAAGCCAAACTTCACAAGCTTTCTGTCCCGGGAAACAGGGCTGCTGTCCCCCGTTTAGTCAGCCCCGCCCCGCCATTTTAGCAGCCCCCCCAAAACCCCATCCAAATGAGGATTCCTCGCAGGGAAAAGGTGCCAGCACAGAAAGCCCTGCCTGCTCACGGACACCCCAGGCTGTGCCACACACTGCACCTGAAAGCCAAACCTCTCAAGCTTTCTGCCCTGGGAAAAGAAGGCTGCTGCTGTCACACTTTGGTCAGCCCCGCCCCGCCATTGCCGGCCACCCGATCCAAATCCGATCCAAATGAGGATTCCTTGCAGGAAATGGTGCCAGCACAGAAAGTCCAGGTTGGCCAGAGAGTGCCCAGGCTGTGCCACACACTGCACCTGAAAGCCAAACCTCAAAAGCTTTCTGTCCCGGGAAAAATAGCTGCTGTCCCCCCTTTGATCAGCCCCGCCCCACCATTTTAGTAGCCCCCCCAAAACCCGATCCAAATGAGGATTCCTCACAGGGAAAATGTGCCAGCACAGAAAGCCCTGCCTGCTCACGGACACCCCAGGCTGTGTCACACACTGCACCTGAAAGCCAAACCTCACAAGCTTTCTGTCCCGGGAAACAGGGCTGCTGTCCCCCCCTTTGGTCAGCCCCGCCTCGCCCATTTTAGCAGCCCCCCCAAAACCCGATCCAAATGAGGATTCCTCGCAGGGAAAAGGTGCCAGCACAGAAAGCCCTGCCTGCCCACAGAGTGCCCAGGCTGCGCCACACACTGCACCTGAAAGCCAAACCTCACAAGCTTTCTGTCCCGGGAAACAGGGCTGCTGTCCCCCCTTTGGTCCGCCCCGCCCGGCCATTGCCGGCCACCCGATCCAAACCCGATGCAAATGAGGATTCCTCGCAGGGAAAAGGTGCCAGCACAGAAAGCCCTGCCTGCCCACAGAGTGCCCAGGCTGCGCCACACACTGCACCTGAAAGCCCAAACCTCACAAGCTTTCTGTCCCGGGAAACGGGGCTGCTGTCCCCCGTTTGGTCAGCCCCGCCCCGCCATTGCCGGCCACCCGATCCAAACCCGATCCAAATGAGGATTCCTCGCTGGAAAAGGTGCCAGCACAGAAAGCCCTGCCTGCTCACGGTCACCCCAGGCTGCGCCACACACTGCACCTGAAAGCCAAACTTCACAAGCTTTCTGCCCTGGGAAAAGAAGGCTGCTGCTGTCAAAATTTGGTCAGCCCCGCCCCGCCATTGCCGGCCACCCGATCCAAACCCGATCCAAATGAGGATTCCTCGCAGCGAAAAGGTGCCAGCACAGAAAGCCTGCCTGCTCACGGACACCCCAGGCTGTGCCACACACTGCACCTGAAAGCCAAACCTCTCAAGCTTTCTGTCCCGGGAAAAGAAGGCTGCTGCTGTCACACTTTGGTCAGCCCCGCCCCGCCATTGCCGGCCACCCGATACAAATCCGATCCAAATGAGGATTCCTTGCAGGGAAAAGGTGCCAGCACAGAAAGTCCAGGTTGGCCAGAGAGTGCCCAGGCTGTGCCACACACTGCACCTGAAAGCCAAACCTCACAAGCTTTCTGTCCCGGGAAACAGGGCTGCTGTCCCCCCCCTTTGGTCAGCCCCGCCCCGCCATTTTAGCAGCCCCCCCAAAACCCGAAGCAAATGAGGATTCCTCGCAGGGAAAAGTTGCCAGCACAGAAAGCCCTGCCTGCTCACGGACACCCCAGGCTGTGCCACACACTGCACCTGAAAGCCAAACCTCACAAGCTTTCTGTCCCGGGAAACAGGGCTGCTGTCCCCCCTTTGGTCCGCCCCGCCCGGCCATTGCCGCCACCTGATCCAAACCCGATACAAATGAGGATTCCTCGCAGGACAAGGTGCCAGCACAGAAAGCCCTGCCTTCTCACGGACACCCCAGGCTGCGCCACACACTGCACATGAAAGCCAAACCTCACAAGCTTTCTGTCCCGGGAAACAGGGCTGCTGTCCCCCCTTTGGTCAGCCAGGCCCCGCCATTTTAGCAGCCCCCCCCAAAACCCCATCCAAATGACGATTCCTCGCAGGGAAAAGGTGCCAGCACAGAAAGCCCTGCCTGCTCACGGACACCCAGGCTGTGCCACACACTGCACCTGAAAGCCAAACCTCACAAGCTTTCTGTCCCGGGAAACAGGGCTGCTGTCCCCCCTTTGGTCAGCCCCGCCCCGCCATTTTAGCAGCCCCCCCAAAACCCGAACCAAATGAGGATTCCTCGCAGGGAAAATGTGCCAGCACAGAAAGCCCTGCCTGCTCACGGACACCCCAGGCTGTGCCACACACTGCACCTGAAAGCCAAACCTCACAAGCTTTCTGTCCCGGGAAACAGGGCTGCTGTCCCCCCCTTTGGTCAGCCCCGCCCCGCCATTTTAGCAGCCCCCCCAAAACCCGATCCAAATGAGGATTCCTCGCAGGGAAAAGGTGCCAGCACAGAAAGCCCTGGCTGCCCACAGAGAGCCCAGGCTGCGCCACACACTGCACCGGAAAGCCAAACCTCACAAGCTTTCTGTCCCGGGAAACAGGGCTGCTGTCCCCCCTTTGATCAAGCCCCGCCCTGCCATTGCCGGCCACCCGATCCAAACCCGATGCAAATGAGGATTCCTCGCAGGGAAAAGGTGCCAGCACAGAAAGCCCTGCCTGCTCACGGACACCCCAGGCTGCGCCACACACTGCACCTGAAAGCCAAACCTCACAAGCTTTCTGTCCCGGGAAAAGAAGACTGCTGCTGTCCCCCCTTTGGTCAGCCCCGCACCGCCATTGCCGGCCACCCGATCCAAACCCGATCCAAATGAGGATTCCTCGCAGGGAAAAGGTGCCAGCACAGAAAGCCCTGCCTGCTCACGGACACCCCAGGCTGCGCCACACACTGCACCTGAAAGCCAAACTTCAGAAGCTTTCTGTCCCGGGAAACAGAGCTGCTGCCCCCCCTTTGCTCAGCCCCGCCCCGCCATTGCAGGCCACACGATCCAAACTCGATGCAAATGAGGATTCCTCGCAGGGATAAGGTGCCAGCACAGAAAGCCCTGCCTGCTCACGGACACCCCAGGCTGCGCCACACACTGCACCTGAAAGCCAAACCTCACAAGCTTTCTGTCCCGGGAAACAGGGCTGCTGTCCCCCGCTTTGGTCAGCCCCCCCACAACCCGATCCAAATGAGGATTCCTCGCAGGGAAAAGGTGCCAGCACAGAAAGCCCTGCCTGCCCACAGAGTGCCCAGGCAGCGCCCACACACTGCACCTGAAAGCCAAACCTCACAAGCTTTCTGCCCTGGGAAAAGAAGGCTGCTGCTGTCAAACTTTGGTCAGCCCCGCCCCGCCATTGCCGGCCACCCGATCCAAACCCGATGCAAATGAGGATTCCTCGCAGGGAAAAGGTGCCAGCACAGAAAGCCCTGCCTGCCCACAGAGTGTCCAGGTAGCGCCACACACTGCACCTGAAAGCCAAACCTCACAAGCTTTCTGTCCCGGGAAAAAGGGCTGCTGTCCCCCCTTTGATCAGCCCCGCCCCGCCACTGCCGGCCACCCGATGCAAACCCGATGCAAATGAGGATTCCTCGCAGGGAAAAGGTGCCCAGCACAGAAAGCCCTGCCTGCTCACGGACACCCCAGCTGCGCCACACACTGCACCTGAAAGCCAAACCTCACAAGCTTTCTGTCCCCGGGAAAAAGGGCTGCTGTCCCCCCTTTGGTCAGCCCCGCCCCGCCATTTTAGCAGCCCCCCCAAAACCCCATCCAAATGAGGATTCCTCGCAGGGAAAAGGTGCCAGCACAGAAAGCCCTGCCTGCCCACAGAGTGCCCAGGCTGCGCCACACACTGCACCTGAAAGCCAAACTTCACAAGCTTTCTGTCCCGGGAAACAGAGCTGCTGTCCCCCCCCTTTGGTCAGCCCCGCCCCGCCATTGCCGGCCACCCGATACAAATCCGATCCAAATGAGGATTCCTTGCAGGGAAAAGGTGCCAGCACAGAAAGTCCAGGTGGCCAGAGAGTGCCCAGGCTGTGCCACACACTGCACCTGAAAGCCAAACCTCACAAGCTTTCTGTCCCGGGAAACAGAGCTGCTGCCCCCCTTTGATCAGCCCCCGCCCCACCATTTTAGCAGCCCCCCCCAAAACCCGATCCAAATGAGGATTCCTCGCAGGGAAAAGGTGCCAGCACAGAAAGCCCTGCCTGGCCACGGACACCCCAGGCTGTGTCACACACTGCACCTCAAAGCCAAACCTCACAAGCTTTCTGTCCCGGGAAACAGGGCTGCTGTCCCCCGCTTTGGTCAGCCCCGCCCCGCCATTTTAGCAGCCCCCCCAAAACCCGATCCAAATGAGGATTCCTCGCAGGGAAAAGGTGCCAGCACAGAAAGCCCTGCCTGCCCACAGAGTGCCCAGGCTGCGCCACACACTGCACCTGAAAGCCAAACCTCACAAGCTTTCTGTGCCGGGAAAAGAAGACTGCTGCCGTCCCCCCTTTGGTCCGCCCCGCCCCGCCATTGCCGGCCACACGATACAAACCCGATCCAAATGAGGATTCCTCGCAGGGAAAAGGTGCCAGCACAGAAATCCCTGCCTGCTCACGGACACCCCAGGCTGCCCCACACACTGCACCTGAAAGCCAAACCTCACAAGCTTTCTGTCCCGGGAAACAGGGCTGCTGTCCCCCCTTTGGTCAGCCCCGCCCCGCAATTGCCGGCCACCCGATACAAACCCGATCCAAATGAGGATTCCTCGCAGGGAAAAGGTGCCAGCACAGAAAATCCAGGTTGGCCAGAGAGTGCCCAGGCAGTGCCACGCACTGCACCTGAAAGCCAAACTTCACAAGCTTTCTGTCCGGGAAACAGGGCTGCTGTCCCCCCCTTTGGTCAGCCCCGCCCCGCCATTGCCGGCCACCCGATCCAAACCCGATCCAAATGAGGATTCCTCGCAGGGAAAAGGTGCCAGCACAGAAAGCCCTGCCTGCCCACAGAGTGCCCAGGCTGCGCCACACACTGCACCTGAAAGCCAAACCTCACAAGCTTTCTGCCCTGGGAAAAGAAGGCTGCTGCTGTCACACTTTGGTCAGCCCCGCCCCGCCATTGCCGGCCACCCGATACAAATCCGATCCAAATGAGGATTCCTTGCAGGGAAAAGGTGCCAGCACAGAAAGTCCAGGTTGGCCAGAGAGTGCCCAGGCTGTGCCACACACTGCACCTAAAAGTCAAACCTCACAAGCTTTCTGTCCCGGGAAAGAGGGCTGCTGTCCCCCCTTTGGTCAGCCCCGCCCCGCCATTGCCGGCCACCCGATCCAAACCCGATCCAAATGAAGATTCCTCGCAGGGAAAAGGAGCCAGCACAGAATGCCCTGCCTGCTCACGGACACCCCAGGCTGCGCCACACACTGCACCTGAAAGCCAAACCTCTCAAGCTTTCTGTCCTGGGAAAAGAAGGCTGCTGCTGTCACACTTTGGACACCCCGCCCCGCCATTGCCGGCCACCCGATACAAATCCGATCCAAATGAGGATTCCTTGCAGGGAAAAGGTGCCAGCACAGAAAGTCCAGGTTGGCCAGAGAGTGCCCAGGCTGTGCCACACACTGCACCTGAACGCCAAACCTCACAAGCTTTCTGTGCCGGGAAAAGAAGATTGCTGCTGTCCCCCCCTTAGATCAGTCCCGCCCCGCCATTTTAGCAGCAGCCCCAAAACGCGATCCAAATGAGGATTCCTCGCAGGGAAAAGGTGCCAGCACAGAAAGCCCTGCCTGCTCACGGACAACACAGGCTGCGCCACACACTGCACCTGCAAGCCAAACCTCTCAAGCTTTCTGTCCCGGGAAACAGGGTTGCTGTCCCCCCCTTTGGTCAGCCCCGCCCCGCCATTTTAGCAGCCCCCCGAAAAACCGATCCAAATGAGGATTCCTCGCAGGGAAAAGTGCCAGCACAGAACGCCCTGCCTGCCCAAAGAGTGCCCAGGCTGCGCCACACACTGCACCTGAAAGCCAAACCTCACAAGCTTTCTGTCCCGGGAAACAGGGCTGCTGTCCCCCCTTTGGTCAGCCCCGCCCCGCCATTTTAGCAGCCCCCCCAAAACCCGATCCAAATGAGGATTCCTCGCAGGGAAAAGGTGCCAGCACAGAAAGCCCTGCCTGCCCACAGAGTGCCCAGGCTGCACCACACACTGCACCTGAAAGCCAAACCTCACAAGCTTTCTGTCCCGGGAAACAGGGCTGCTGTCCCCCCTTTGGTCAGCCCCGCCCCGCCATTGCCGGCCACCCGATCCAAACCCGATGCAAATGAGGATTCCTCGCAGGGAAAAGGTGCCAGCACAGAATGCCCTGCCTGCCCACAGAGTGCCCAGGCAGCGCCACACACTGCACCTGAAAGCCAAACCTCACAAGCTTTCTGTGCCGGGAAACAGGGCTGCTGTCCCCCCCTTTGGTCAGCCCCGCCCCGCCATTTTAGCAGCCCCCCCAAAACCCCATCCAAATGAGGATTCCTCGCAGGGAAAAGGTGCCAGCACAGAAAGCCCTGCCTGCCCACAGAGTGCCCAGGCTGCGCCACACACTGCACCTGAAAGCCAAACCTCACAAGCTTTCTGTCCCGGGAAACAAGGCTGCTGTCCCCCGTTTGGTCAGACCCGCCCCGCCATTTTAGCAGCCCCCCCAAAACCCGATCCAAATGAGGATTCCTCGCAGGGAAAAGGTGCCAGCACAGAAAGCCCTGCCTGCCCACAGAGTGCCCAGGCTGCGCCACACACTGCACCTGAAAGCCAAACCTCACAAGCTTTCTGTCCCGGGAAACAGGGCTGCTGTCCCCCCTTTGGTCAGCCCCGCCCCATCATTGCCGGCCACCCGATCCAAACCCGATCCAAATGAGGATTCCTCGCAGGGAAAAGGTGCCAGCACAGAAAGCCCTGCCTGCCCACAGAGTGCCCAGGCTGCGCCACACACTGCACCTGAAAGCCAAACCTCACAAGCTTTCTGTCCCGGGAAACAGGGCTGCTGTCCCCCCTTTGGTCAGCCCCGCCCCGCCACTGCCGGCCACTCGATCCAAACCCGATCCAAATGAGGATTCCTCGCACGGAAAAGGTGCCAGCACAGAAAGCCCTGCCTGCCCACAGAGTGCCCAGGCTGCGCCACACACTGCACCTGAAAGCCAAACCTCACAAGCTTTCTGTCCCGGGAAAAGAAGACTGCTGCTGTCCCACTTTTGGTCAGCCCCGCCCCGCCATTGCCGGCCACCCGATCCAAACCCGATGCAAATGAGGATTCCTCGCAGGGAAAAGGTGCCAGCACAGAAAGCCCTGCCTGCTCACGGACACCCCAGGCTGCGCCACACACTGCACCTGAAAGCCAAACTTCACAAGCTTTCTGTCCCGGGAAACAGGGCTGCTGTCCCCAGTTTGGTCAGCCCCGCCCCGCCATTTTAGCAGCCCCCCCAAAACCCGATCCAAATGAGGATTCCTCGCAGGGAAAAGGTGCCAGCACAGAAAGCCCTGCCTGCCCACAGAGTGCCCAGGCTGCGCCACACACTGCACCTGAAAGCCAAACCTCACATGCTTTCTGTCCCGGGAAACAGGGCTGCTGTCCCCCCCTTTGGTCAGCCCCGCCCCGCCATTGCCGGCCACCCGATCCAAACCCGATCCAAATGAGGATTCCTTGCAGGGAAAAGGTGCCAGCACAGAAAGTCCAGGTTGGCCAGAGAGTGCCCAGGCTGTGCCACACACTGCACCTGAAAGCCAAACCTCACAAGCTTTCTGTCCCGGGAAACAGAGCTGCTGTCCCCCCTTTGATCAGCCCCGCCCCACCATTTTAGCAGCCCCCCCAAAACCCGATCCAAATGAGGATTCCTCGCAGGGAAAAGGTGCCAGCACAGAAAGCCCTGCCTGCTCACGGACACCCCAGGCTGCGCCACACACTGCACCTGAAAGCCAAACCTCACAAGCTTTCTGTCCCGGGAAACAGGGCTGCTGTCCCCCGCTTTGGTCAGTCCCGCCCCGCCATTTTAGCAGCCCCCCCAAAACCCGATCCAAATGAGGATCCCTCGCAGGGAAAAGGTGCCAGCACAGAAAGCCCTGCCTGCCCACAGAGTGCCCAGGCTGCGCCACACACTGCACCTGAAAGCCAAACCTCACAAGCTTTCTGTCCTGGGAAAAGAAGGCTGCTGCTGTCACACTTTGGTCAGCCCCGCCCCGCCATTGCCGGCCACCCGATCCAAATCCGATCCAAATGAGGATTCCTTGCAGGGAAAAGGTGCCAGCACAGAAAGCCCTGCCTGCCCACAGAGTGCCCAGGCTGCGCCACACACTGCACCTGAAAGCCAAACCTCACAAGCTTTCTGTCCCGGGAAACAGGGCTGCTGTCCCCCCCTTTGGTCAGCCCCGCCCCGCCATTGCCGGCCACCCGATCCAAACCCGATGCAAATGAGGATTCCTCGCAGGGAAAAGGTGCCAGCACAGAAAGCCCTGCCTGCTCACGGACACCCCAGGCTGCGCCACACACTGCACCTGAAAGCCAAACTTCACAAGCTTTCTGTCCCGGGAAACAGGGCTGCTGTCCCCCATTTGGTCAGCCCCGCCCCGCCATTTGAGCAGCCCCCCCAAAACACCATCCAAATGAGGATTCCTCGCAGTTAAAAGGTGCCAGCACAGAAAGCCCTGCCTGCCCACAGAGTGCCCAGGCTGCGCCACACACTGCACCTGAAAGCCAAACCTCACAAGATTTCTGTCCCGGGAAACAGGGCTGCTGTCCCCCCTTTGGTCAGCCCCGCCCCGCCATTGCCGGCCACCCGATCCAAACCCGATGCAAATGAGGATTCCTCGCAGGGAAAAGGTGCCAGCACAGAAAGCCCTGCCTGCCCACAGAGTGCCCAGGCAGCGCCACACACTGCACCTGAAAGCCAAACCTCACAAGCTTTCTGTCCCGGGAAACAGGGCTGCTGTCCCCCCCTTTGGTCAGCCCCGCCCCGCCATTGCCGGCCACCCGATCCAAACCCGATCCAAATGAGGATTCCTCGCAGGGAAAAGGTGCCAGCACAGAAAGCCCTGCCTGCTCACGGACACCCCAGGCTGCGCCACACACTGCACCTGAAAGCCAAACTTCACAAGCTTTCTGTGCCGGGAAACAGGGCTGCTGTCCCCCCTTTGGTCAGCCCCGCCCCGCCATTTTAGCAGCCCCCCCAAAACCCCATCCAAATGAGGATTCCTCGCAGGGAAAAGGTGCCAGCACAGAAAGCCCTGCCTGCCCACAGAGTGCCCAGGCTGCGCCACACACTGCACCTGAAAGCCAAACCTCACAAGCTTTCTGTCCTGGGAAAAGAAGGCTGCTGCTGTCACACTTTGGTCAGCCCCGCCCCGCCATTGCCGGCCACCCGATACAAATCCGATCCAAATGAGGACTCCTTGCAGGGAAAAGGTGCCAGCACAGAAAGTCCAGGTTGGCCAGAGAGTGCCCAGGCTGTGCCACACACTGCACCTGAAAGCCAAACCTCACAAGCTTTCTGTCCCGGGAAACAGGGCTGCTGTCCCCCCTTTGGTCAGCCCCGCCCCGCCATTTTAGCAGCCCCCCCCAAACCCGATCCAAATGAGGATTCCTCGCAGGGAAAAGGTGCCAGCACAGAAAGCCCTGCCTGCCCACAGAGTGCCCAGGCTGCGCCACACACTGCACCTGAAAGCCAAACCTCACAAGCTTTCTGTCCCGGGAAACAGGGCTGCTGTCCCCCCTTTGGTCAGCCCCGCCCCGCCATTGCCGGCCACCCGATCCAAACCCGATCCAAATGAGGATTCCTCGCAGGGAAAAGGTGCCAGCACAGAAAGCCCTGGCTGCCCAGAGAGTGCCCAGGCTGCGCCACACACTGCACCTGAAAGCCAAACCTCACAAGCTTTCTGTCCCGGGAAACAGGGCTGCTGTCCCCCCTTTGGTCAGCCCCGCCCCGCCATTTAAGCAGCCCCCCCAAAACCCGATCCAAATGAGGATTCCTCGCAGGGAAAAGGTGCCAGCACAGAAAGCCCTGCCTGCTCACGGACACCCCAGGCTGCGCCATACACTGCACCTGAAAGCCAAACCTCACAAGCTTTCTGTCCTGGGAAACAGGGCTGCTGTCCCCCCTTTGGTCAGCCCCGCCCCGCCACTGCCGGCCACTCGATCCAAACCCGATCCAAATGAGGATTCCTTGCAGGGAAAAGGTGCCAGCACAGAAAGTCCAGGTTGGCCAGAGAGTGCCCAGGCTGTGCCACACACTGCACCTGAAAGCCAAACCTCACAAGCTTTCTGTCCCGGGAAACAGAGCTGCTGTCCCCCCTTTGATCAGCCCCGCCCCGCCATTTTAGCAGCTCCCCCAAAACCCGATCCAAATGAGGATTCCTCGCAGGGAAAAGGTGCCAGCACAGAAAGCCCTGCCTGCCCACAGAGTGCCCAGGCTGCGCCACACACTGCACCTGAAAGCCAAACCTCACAAGCTTTCTGTCCCGGGAAACAGGGCTGCTGTCCCCCCCTTTGGTCAGCCCCGCCCCGCCATTGCCGGCCACCCGATCCAAACCCGATGCAAATGAGGATTCCTCGCAGGGAAAAGGTGCCAGCACAGAAAGCCCTGCCTGCTCACGGACACCCCAGGCTGCGCCACACACTGCACCTGAAAGCCAAACTTCACAAGCTTTCTGTGCCGGGAAACAGGGCTGCTGTCCCCCCTTTGGTCAGCCCCGCCCCGCCATTTTAGCAGCCCCCCCAAAACCCGATGCAAATGAGGATTCCTCGCAGGGAAAAGGTGCCAGCACAGAAAGCCCTGCCTGCCCACAGAGTGCCCAGGCTGCGCCACACACTGCACCTGAAAGCCAAACCTCACATGCTTTCTGTCCCGGGAAACAGGGCTGCTGTCCCCCCCTTTGGTCAGCCCCGCCCCGCCATTGCCGGCCACCCGATCCAAACCCGATCCAAATGAGGATTCCTCGCAGGGAAAAGGTGCTAGCACAGAAAGTCCAGGTTGGCCAGAGAGTGCCCAGGCTGTGCCACACACTGCACCTGAAAGCCAAACCTCACAAGCTTTCTGTCCCGGGAAACAGAGCTGCTGTCCCCCCTTTGATCAGCCCGGCCCCACCATTTTAGCAGCCCCCCCAAAACCCGATCCAAATGAGGATTCCTCGCAGGGAAAAGGTGCCAGCACAGAAAGCCCTGCCTGCTCACGGACACCCCAGGCTGCGCCACACACTGCACCTGAAAGCCAAACCTCACAAGCTTTCTGTCCCGGGAAACAGGGCTGCTGTCCCCCGCTTTGGTCAGTCCCGCCCCGCCATTTTAGCAGCCCCCCCAAAACCCGATCCAAATGAGGATTCCTCGCAGGGAAAAGGTGCCAGCACAGAAAGCCCTGCCTGCCCACAGAGTGCCCAGGCTGCGCCACACACTGCACCTGAAAGCCAAACCTCACAAGCTTTCTGTCCCGGGAAAAGAAGACTGCTGCTGTCCCCCCTTTGGTCAGCCCCGCCCCGCCATTGCCGGCCACACGATACAAACCCGATCCAAATGAGGATTCCTCGCAGGGAAAAGGTGCCAGCACAGAAAGCCCTGCCTGCTCACGGACACCCCAGGCTGCGCCATACACTGCACCTGAAAGCCAAACCTCACAAGCTTTCTGTCCCGGGAAACAGGGCTGCTGTCCCCCCTTTGGTCAGCCCCGCCCCGCCACTGCCGGCCACCCGATCCAAACCCGATCCAAATGAGGATTCCTCGCAGGGAAAAGGTGCCAGCACAGAAAGCCCTGCCTGCCCACAGAGTGCCCAGGCTGCGCCACACACTGCACCTGAAAGCCAAACCTCTCAAGCTTTCTGTCCCGGGAAAAGAAGGCTGCTGCTGTCACACTTTGGTCAGCCCCGCCCCGCCATTGCCGGCCACCCGATCCAAATCCGATCCAAATGAGGATTCCTTGCAGGGAAAAGGTGCCAGCACAGAAAGTCCAGGTTGGCCAGAGAGTGCCCAGGCTGTGCCACACACTGCACCTGAAAGCCAAACCTCACAAGCTTTCTGTCCCGGGAAACAGGGCTGCTGTCCCCCCTTTGGTCAGCCCCGCCCCGCCATTTTAGCAGCCCCCCCAAAACCCCATCCAAATGAGGATTCCTCGCAGGGAAAAGGTGCCAGCACAGAAAGCCCTGCCTGCCCACAGAGTGCCCAGGCTGCGCCACACACTGCACCTGAAAGCCAAACCTCACAAGCTTTCTGTCCCGGGAAACAGGGCTGCTGTCCCCCCCTTTGGTCAGCCCCGCCCCGCCATTGCCGGCCACCCGATCCAAACCCGATGCAAATGAGGATTCCTCGCAGGGAAAAGGTGCCAGCACAGAAAGCCCTGCCTGCTCACGGACACCCCAGGCTGCGCCACACACTGCACCTGAAAGCCAAACCTCACAAGCTTTCTGTCCTGGGAAAAGAAGGCTGCTGCTGTCACACTTTGGTCAGCCCCGCCCCGCCATTGCCGGCCACCCGATACAAATCCGATCCAAATGAGGATTCCTTGCAGGGAAAAGGTGCCAGCACAGAAAGTCCAGGTTGGCCAGAGAGTGCCCAGGCTGTGCCACACACTGCACCTGAAAGCCAAACCTCACAAGCTTTCTGTCCCGGGAAACAGGGCTTCTGTCCCCCCTTTGATCAGCCCCGCCCCGCCATTTTAGCAGCCCCCCCAAAACCCCATCCAAATGAGGATTCCTCGCAGGGAAAAGGTGCCAGCACAGAAAGCCCTGCCTGCTCACGGACACCCCAGGCTGCGCCACACACTGCACCTGAAAGCCAAACCTCACAAGCTTTCTGTCCCGGGAAAAGAAGACTGCTGTAACCCCTTTTGGTCAGCCCCGCCCCGCCATTGCCGGCCACCCGAACCAAACCCGATCCAAATGAGGATTCCTCGCAGGGAAAAGGTGCCAGCACAGAAAGCCCTGGCTGCCCACAGAGTGCCCAGGCTGTGCCACACACTGCACCTGAAAGCCAAACCTCACAAGCTTTCTGTCCTGGGAAAAGAAGGCTGCTGCTGTCACACTTTGGTCAGCCCCGCCCCGCCATTGCCGGCCACCCGATACAAATCCGATCCAAATGAGGACTCCTTGCAGGGAAAAGGTGCCAGCACAGAAAGTCCAGGTTGGCCAGAGAGTGCCCAGGCTGTGCCACACACTGCACCTGAAAGCCAAACCTCACAAGCTTTCTGTCCCGGGAAACAGGGCTGCTGTCCCCCCTTTGATCAGCCCCGCCCCGCCATTGCCGGCCACCCGATCCAAACCCGATGCAAATGAGGATTCCTCGCAGGGAAAAGGTGCCAGCACAGAAAGCCCTGCCTGCCCACAGAGTGCCCAGGCTGCGCCACACACTGCACCTGAAAGCCAAACTTCACAAGCTTTCTGTCCCGGGAAACAGGGCTGCTGTCCCACCTTTGGTCAGCCCCGCCCCGCCATTTTAGCAGCCCCCCCAAAACCCGATCCAAATGAGGATTCCTCGCAGGGAAAAGGTGCCAGCACAGAAAGCCCTGCCTGCCCACAGCGTGCCCAGGCTGCGCCACACACTGCACCTGAAAGCCAAACCTCACAAGCTTTCTGTCCCGGGAAAAGAAGACTGCTGCTGTCCCCCCTTTGGTCAGCCCCGCCCCGCCATTGCCGGCCACCCGATCCAAACCCGATGCAAATGAGGATTCCTCGCAGGGAAAAGGTGCCAGCACAGAAAGCCCTGCCTGCTCACGGACACCCCAGGCTGCGCCACACACTGCACCTGAAAGCCAAACTTCACAAGCTTTCTGTCCCGGGAAACAGGGCTGCTGTCCCCAGTTTGGTCAGCCCCGCCCCGCCATTTTAGCAGCCCCCCCAAAACCCGATCCAAATGAGGATTCCTCGCAGGGAAAAGGTGCCAGCACAGAAAGCCCTGCCTGCCCACAGAGTGCCCAGGCTGCGCCACACACTGCACCTGAAAGCCAAACCTCACAAGCTTTCTGTCCCGGGAAAAGAAGACTGCTGCTGTCCCCCCTTTGGTCCGCCCCGCCCCGCCATTGCCGGCCACACGATACAAACCCGATCTAAATGAGGATTCCTCGCAGGGAAAAGGTGCCAGCACAGAAAATCCAGGTTGGACAGAGAGTGCCCAGGCTGCGCCACACACTGCACCTGAAAGCCAAACCTCTCAAGCTTTCTGTCCTGGGAAAAGAAGGCTGCTGCTGTCACACTTTGGTCAGCCCCGCACCGCCAGTGCCGGCCACCCGATCCAAATCCGATCCAAATGAGGATTCCTTGCAGGGAAAAGGTGCCAGCACAGAAAGTCCAGGTTGGACAGAGAGTGCCCAGGCTGTGCCACACACTGCACCTGAAAGCCAAACTTCACAAGCTTTCTGTCCCGGGAAAGAGGGCTGCTGTCCCCCCTTTGGTCAGCCCCGCCCCGCCATTTTAGCAGCCCCCCCAAAACCCGATCCAAATGAGGATTCCTCGCAGGGAAAAGGTGCCAGCACAGAAAGCCCTGCCTGGCCACAGAGTGCCCAGGCTGCGCCACACACTGCACCTGAAAGCCAAACCTCACAAGCTTTCTGTCCCGGGAAACAGGGCTGCTGTCCCCCCTTTGGTCAGCCCCGCCCCGCCATTGCCGGCCACCCGATCCAAACCCGATGCAAATGAGGATTCCTCGCAGGGAAAAGGTGCCAGCACAGAAAGCCCTGCCTGCCCACAGAGTGCCCAGGCAGCGCCACACACTGCACCTGAAAGCCAAACCTCACAAGCTTTCTGTCCCGGGAAACAGGGCTGCTGTCCCCCCCTTTGGACAGCCCCGCCCCGCCATTTTAGCAGCCCCCCCAAAACCCGATCCAAATGAGGATTCCTCGCAGGGAAAAGGTGCCAGCACAGAAAGCCCTGCCTGCTCACGGACACCCCAGGCTGCGCCACACACTGCACCTGAAAGCCAAACCTCACAAGCTTTCTGTCCCGGGAAACAGGGCTGCTGTCCCCCCTTTGGTCAGCCCCGCCCCGCCATTTTAGCAGCCCCCCCAAAACCCGATCCAAATGAGGATTCCTCGCAGGGAAAAGGTGCCAGCACAGAAAGCCCTGCCTGCCCACAGAGTGCCCAGGCTGCGCCACACACTGCACCTGAAAGCCAAACCTCACAAGCTTTCTGTCCCGGGAAACAGGGCTGCTGTCCCCCCTTTGGTCAGCCCCGCCCCGCCATTGCCGGCCACCCGATCCAAACCCGATCCAAATGAGGATTCCTCGCAGGGAAAAGGTGCCAGCACAGAAAGCCCTGGCTGCCCACAGAGTGCCCAGGCTGCACTACACACTGCACCTGAAAGCCAAACCTCACAAGCTTTCTGTCCCGGGAAACAGGGCTGCTGTCCCCCCCTTTGGTCAGCCCCGCCCCGCCATTGCCGTCCACCCGATACAAATCCGATCCAAATGAGGATTCCTTGCAGGGAAAAGGTGCCAGCACAGAAAGTCCAGGTTGGCCAGAGAGTGCCCAGGCTGTGCCACACACTGCACCTGAAAGCCAAACCTCACAAGCTTTCTGTCCCGGGAAACAGGGCTGCTGTCCCCCCTTTGATCAGCCCCGCCCCGCCATTTTAGCAGCCCCCCCAAAACCCGATCCAAATGAGGATTCCTCGCAGGGAAAAGGTGCCAGCACAGAAAGCCCTGCCTGCCCACAGAGTGCCCAGGCTGCGCCACACACTGCACCTGAAAGCCAAACCTCACAAGCTTTCTGTCCCGGGAAACAGGGCTGCTGTCCCCCCCTTTGGTCAGCCCCGCCCCGCCATTGCCGGCCACCCGATCCAAACCCGATCCAAATGAGGATTCCTCGCAGGGAAAAGGTGCCAGCACAGAAAGCCCTGCCTGCTCACGGACACCCCAGGCTGCGCCACACACTGCACCTGAAAGCCAAACCTCACAAGCTTTCTGTCCTGGGAAAAGAAGGCTGCTGCTGTCACACTTTGGTCAGCCCCGCCCCGCCATTGCCGGCCACCCGATACAAATCCGATCCAAATGAGGATTCCTTGCAGGGAAAAGGTGCCAGCACAGAAAGTCCAGGTTGGCCAGAGAGTGCCCAGGCTGCGCCACACACTGCACCTGAAAGCCAAACCTCACAAGCTTTCTGTCCCGGGAAACAGGGCTGCTGTCCACCCTTTGGTCAGCCCCGCCCCGCCATTGCCGGCCACCCGATCCAAACCCGATCCAAATGAGGATTCCTCGCAGGGAAAAGGTGCCAGTACATAATGCCCTGCCTGCCCACGGACACCCCAGGCTGCGCCACACACTGCACCTGAAAGCCAAACCTCACAAGCTTTCTGTCCCGGGAAACAGGGCTGCTGTCCCCCCCTTTGGTCAGCCCCGTCCCGCCATTGCCGGCCACCCGATCCAAACCCGATCCAAATGAGGATTCTTCGCAGGGAAAAGGTGCCAGCACAGAAAGCCCTGCCTGCTCACGGACACCCCAGGCTGCGCCACACACTGCACCTGAAAGCCAAACTTCACAAGCTTTCTGTCCCGGGAAACAGGGCTGCTGTCCCCCCTTTGGTCAGCCCCGCCCCGCCATTTTAGCAGCCCCCCCAAAACCCCATCCAAATGAGGATTCCTCGCAGTTAAAAGGTGCCAGCACAGAAAGCCCTGCCTGCCCACAGAGTGCCCAGGCTGCGCCACACACTGCACCTGAAAGCCAAACCTCACAAGCTTTCTGTCCCGGGAAACAGGGCTGCTGTCCCCCCTTTGGTCAGCCCCGCCCCGCCATTGCCGGCCACCCGATCCAAACCCGATGCAAATGAGGATTCCTCGCAGGGAAAAGGTGCCAGCACAGAAAGCCCTGCCTGCCCACAGAGTGCCCAGGCAGCGCCACACACTGCACCTGAAAGCCAAACCTCACAAGCTTTCTGTCCCGGGAAACAGGGCTGCTGTCCCCCCCTTTGGTCAGCCCCGCCCCGCCATTTTAGCAGCCCCCCCAAAACCCGATCCAAATGAGGATTCCTCGCAGGGAAAAGGTGCCAGCACAGAAAGCCCTGCCTGCTCACGGACACCCCAGGCTGCGCCACACACTGCACCTGAAAGCCAAACCTCACAAGCTTTCTGTCCCGGGAAACAGGGCTGCTGTCCCCCCTTTGGTCAGTCCCGCCCCGCCATTTTAGCAGCCCCCCCAAAACCCCATCCAAATGAGGATTCCTCGCAGGGAAAAGGTGCCAGCACAGAAAGCCCTGCCTGCCCACAGAGTGCCCAGGCTGCGCCACACACTGCACCTGAAAGCCAAACCTCACAAGCTTTCTGTCCCGGGAAACAGGGCTGCTGTCCCCCCCTTTGGTCAGCCCCGCCCCGCCATTGCCGGCCACCCGATCCAAACCCGATCCAAATGAGGATTCCTCGCAGGGAAAAGGTGCCAGCACAGAAAGCCCTGGCTGCCCACAGAGTGCCCAGGCTGCACCACACACTGCACCTGAAAGCCAAACCTCACAAGCTTTCTGTCCCGGGAAACAGGGCTGCTGTCCCCCCCTTTGGTCAGCCCCGCCCCGCCATTGCCGGCCACCCGATACAAATCCGATCCAAATGAGGATTCCTTGCAGGGAAAAGGTGCCAGCACAGAAAGTCCAGGTTGGCCAGAGAGTGCCCAGGCTGTGCCACACACTGCACCTGAAAGCCAAACCTCACATGCTTTCTGTCCCGGGAAACAGGGCTGCTGTCCCCCCCTTTGGTCAGCCCCGCCCCGCCATTGCCGGCCACCCGATCCAAACCCGATCCAAATGAGGATTCCTCGCAGGGAAAAGGTGCTAGCACAGAAAGTCCAGGTTGGCCAGAGAGTGCCCAGGCTGTGCCACACACTGCACCTGAAAGCCAAACCTCACAAGCTTTCTGTCCCGGGAAACAGAGCTGCTGTCCCCCCTTTGATCAGCCCCGCCCCACCATTTTAGCAGCCCCCCCAAAACCCGATCCAAATGAGGATTCCTCGCAGGGAAAAGGTGCCAGCACAGAAAGCCCTGCCTGCTCACGGACACCCCAGGCTGCGCCACACACTGCACCTGAAAGCCAAACCTCACAAGCTTTCTGTCCCGGGAAACAGGGCTGCTGTCCCCCCTTTGGTCAGCCCCGCCCCGCCACTGCCGGCCACCCGATCCAAACCCGATCCAAATGAGGATTCCTCGCAGGGAAAAGGTGCCAGCACAGAAAGCCCTGCCTGCCCACAGAGTGCCCAGGCTGCGCCACACACTGCACCTGAAAGCCAAACCTCTCAAGCTTTCTGTCCTGGGAAAAGAAGGCTGCTGCTGTCACACTTTGGTCAGCCCCGCCCCGCCATTGCCGGCCACCCGATCCAAATCCGATCCAAATGAGGATTCCTTGCAGGGAAAAGGTGCCAGCACAGAAAGTCCAGGTTGGACAGAGAGTGCCCAGGCTGTGCCACACACTGCACCTGAAAGCCAAACCTCACAAGCTTTCTGTCCCGGGAAACAGGGCTGCTGTCCCCCCTTTGGTCAGCCCCGCCCCGCCATTTTAGCAGCCCCCCCAAAACCCCATCCAAATGAGGATTCCTCGCAGGGAAAAGGTGCCAGCACAGAAAGCCCTGCCTGCCCACAGAGTGCCCAGGCTGCGCCACACACTGCACCTGAAAGCCAAACCTCACAAGCTTTCTGTCCCGGGAAACAGGGCTGCTGTCCCCCCCTTTGGTCAGCCCCGCCCCGCCATTGCCGGCCACCCGATCCAAACCCGATGCAAATGAGGATTCCTCGCAGGGAAAAGGTGCCAGCACAGAAAGCCCTGCCTGCTCACGGACACCCCAGGCTGCGCCACACACTGCACCTGAAAGCCAAACTTCACAAGCTTTCTGTCCCGGGAAACAGGGCTGCTGTCCCCCCTTTGGTCAGCCCCGCCCCGCCATTTTAGCAGCCCCCCCAAAACCCCATCCAAATGAGGATTCCTCGCAGTTAAAGTGTGCCAGCACAGAAAGCCCTGCCTGCCCACAGAGTGCCCAGGCTGCGCCACACACTGCACCTGAAAGCCAAACCTCACAAGCTTTCTGTCCCGGGAAACAGGGCTGCTGTCCCCCCTTTGGTCAGCCCCGCCCCGCCATTGCCGGCCACCCGATCCAAACCCGATCCAAATGAGGATTCCTCGCAGGGAAAAGGTGCCAGCACAGAAAGCCCTGCCTGCCCACAGAGTGCCCAGGCAGCGCCACACACTGCACCTGAAAGCCAAACCTCACAAGCTTTCTGTCCCGGGAAACAGGGCTGCTGTCCCCCCCTTTGGTCAGCCCCGCCCCGCCATTTTAGCAGCCCCCCCAAAACCCGATCCAAATGAGGATTCCTCGCAGGGAAAAGGTACCAGTACAGAAAGCCCTGCCTGCTCACGGACACCCCAGGCTGCGCCACACACTGCACCTGAAAGCCAAACCTCACAAGCTTTCTGTCCCGGGAAACAGGGCTGCTGTCCCCCCTTTGGTCAGCCCCGCCCCGCCATTTTAGCAGCCCCCCCAAAACCCCATCCAAATGAGGATTCCTCGCAGGGAAAAGGTGCCAGCACAGAAAGCCCTGCCTGCCCACAGAGTGCCCAGGCTGCGCCACACACTGCACCTGAAAGCCAAACCTCACAAGCTTTCTGTCCTGGGAAAAGAAGGCTGCTGCTGTCACACTTTGGTCAGCCCCGCCCCGCCATTGCCGGCCACCCGATCCAAATCCGATCCAAATGAGGATTCCTTGCAGGGAAAAGGTGCCAGCACAGAAAGTCCAGGTTGGACAGAGAGTGCCCAGGCTGTGCCACACACTGCACCTGAAAGCCAAACCTCACAAGCTTTCTGTCCCGGGAAACAGGGCTGCTGTCCCCCCTTTGGTCAGCCCCGCCCCGCCATTTTAGCAGCCCCCCCAAAACCCCATCCAAATGAGGATTCCTCGCAGGGAAAAGGTGCCAGCACAGAAAGCCCTGCCTGCCCACAGAGTGCCCAGGCTGCGCCACACACTGCACCTGAAAGCCAAACCTCACAAGCTTTCTGTCCCGGGAAACAGGGCTGCTGTCCCCCCCTTTGGTCAGCCCCGCCCCGCCATTGCCGGCCACCCGATCCAAACCCGATCCAAATGAGGATTCCTCGCAGGGAAAAGGTGCCAGCACAGAAAGCCCTGCCTGCTCACGGACACCCCAGGCTGCGCCACACACTGCACCTGAAAGCCAAACTTCACAAGCTTTCTGTGCCGGGAAACAGGGCTGCTGTCCCCCCTTTGGTCAGCCCCGCCCCGCCATTTTAGCAGCCCCCCCAAAACCCCATCCAAATGAGGATTCCTCGCAGTTAAAGTGTGCCAGCACAGAAAGCCCTACCTGCCCACAGAGTGCCCAGGCTGCGCCACACACTGCACCTGAAAGCCAAACCTCACAAGCTTTCTGTCCCGGGAAACAGGGCTGCTGTCCCCCCCTTTGGTCAGCCCTCGCCCCGCCATTTTAGCAGCCCCCCCAAAACCCGATCCAAATGAGGATTCCTCGCAGGGAAAAGGTGCCAGCACAGAAAGCCCTGCCTGCTCACGGACACCCCAGGCTGCGCCACACACTGCACCTGAAAGCCAAACCTCACAAGCTTTCTGTCCCGGAAACAGGGCTGCTGTCCCCCCTTTGGTCAGCCCCGCCCCGCCATTTTAGCAGCCCCCCCAAAACCCCATCCAAATGAGGATTCCTCGCAGGGAAAAGGTGCCAGCACAGAAAGCCCTGCCTGCCCACAGAGTGCCCAGGCTGCGCCACACACTGCACCTGAAAGCCAAACCTCACAAGCTTTCTGTCCCGGGAAACAGGGCTGCTGTCCCCCCCTTTGGTCACCCCCGCCCCGCCATTGCCGGCCACCCGATCCAAACCCGATCCAAATGAGGATTCCTCGCAGGGAAAAGGTGCCAGCACAGAAAGCCCTGGCTGCCCACAGAGTGCCCAGGCTGCACCACACACTGCACCTGAAAGCCAAACTCACAAGCTTTCTGTCCCGGGAAACAGGGCTGCTGTCCCCCCTTTGGTCAGCCCCGCCCCGCCATTGCCGGCCACCCGATACAAATCCGATCCAAATGAGGATTCCTTGCAGGGAAAAGGTGCCAGCACAGAAAGTCCAGGTTGGCCAGAGAGTGCCCAGGCTGTGCCACACACTGCACCTGAAAGCCAAACCTCACAAGCTTTCTGTCCCGGGAAACAGAGCTGCTGTCCCCCCTTTGATCAGCCCCGCCCCGCCATTTTAGCAGCCCCCCCAAAACCCGATCCAAATGAGGATTCCTCGCAGGGAAAAGGTGCCAGCACAGAAAGCCCTGCCTGCCCACAGAGTGCCCAGGCTGCGCCACACACTGCACCTGAAAGCCAAACCTCACAAGCTTTCTGTCCCGGGAAACAGGGCTGCTGTCCCCCCCTTTGGTCAGCCCCGCCCCGCCATTGCCGGCCACCCGATCCAAACCCGATGCAAATGAGGATTCCTCGCAGGGAAAAGGTGCCAGCACAGAAAGCCCTGCCTGCTCACGGACACCCCAGGCTGCGCCACACACTGCACCTGAAAGCCAAACCTCACAAGCTTTCTGTCCCGGGAAAAGAAGACTGCTGTAACCCCTTTTGGTCAGCCCCGCCCCGCCATTGCCGGCCACCCGATCCAAACCCGATCCAAATGAGGATTCCTCGCAGGGAAAAGGTGCCAGCACAGAAAGCCCTGCCTGCCCACAGAGTGCCCAGGCTGCGCCACACACTGCACCTGAAAGCCAAACCTCTCAAGCTTTCTGTCCTGGGAAAAGAAGGCTGCTGCTGTCACACTTTGGTCAGCCCCGCCCCGCCATTGCCGGCCACCCGATCCAAATCCGATCCAAATGAGGATTCCTTGCAGGGAAAAGGTGCCAGCACAGAAAGTCCAGGTTGGACAGAGAGTGCCCAGGCTGTGCCACACACTGCACCTGAAAGCCAAACCTCACAAGCTTTCTGTCCCGGGAAACAGGGCTGCTGTCCCCCCTTTGGTCAGCCCCGCCCCGCCATTTTAGCAGCCCCCCCAAAACCCCATCCAAATGAGGATTCCTCGCAGGGAAAAGGTGCCAGCACAGAAAGCCCTGCCTGCCCACAGAGTGCCCAGGCTGCGCCACACACTGCACCTGAAAGCCAAACCTCACAAGCTTTCTGTCCCGGGAAACAGGGCTGCTGTCCCCCCCTTTGGTCAGCCCCGCCCCGCCATTGCCGGCCACCCGATCCAAACCCGATGCAAATGAGGATTCCTCGCAGGGAAAAGGTGCCAGCACAGAAAGCCCTGCCTGCTCACGGACACCCCAGGCTGCGCCACACACTGCACCTGAAAGCCAAACCTCACAAGCTTTCTGTCCTGGGAAAAGAAGGCTGCTGCTGTCACACTTTGGTCAGCCCCGCCCCGCCATTGCCGGCCACCCGATACAAATCCGATCCAAATGAGGATTCCTTGCAGGGAAAAGGTGCCAGCACAGAAAGTCCAGGTTGGCCAGAGAGTGCCCAGGCTGTGCCACACACTGCACCTGAAAGCCAAACCTCACAAGCTTTCTGTCCCGGGAAACAGGGCTTCTGTCCCCCCTTTGATCAGCCCCGCCCCGCCATTTTAGCAGCCCCCCCAAAACCCCATCCAAATGAGGATTCCTCGCAGGGAAAAGGTGCCAGCACAGAAAGCCCTGCCTGCTCACGGACACCCCAGGCTGCGCCACACACTGCACCTGAAAGCCAAACCTCACAAGCTTTCTGTCCCGGGAAAAGAAGACTGCTGTAACCCCTTTTGGTCAGCCCCGCCCCGCCATTGCCGGCCACCCGATCCAAACCCGATCCAAATGAGGATTCCTCGCAGGGAAAAGGTGCCAGCACAGAAAGCCCTGCCTGCCCACAGAGTGCCCAGGCTGCGCCACACACTGCACCTGAAAGCCAAACCTCACAAGCTTTCTGTCCTGGGAAAAGAAGGCTGCTGCTGTCACACTTTGGTCAGCCCCGCCCCGCCATTGCCGGCCACCCGATACAAATCCGATCCAAATGAGGACTCCTTGCAGGGAAAAGGTGCCAGCACAGAAAGTCCAGGTTGGCCAGAGAGTGCCCAGGCTGTGCCACACACTGCACCTGAAAGCCAAACCTCACAAGCTTTCTGTCCCGGGAAACAGGGCTGCTGTCCCAACTTTGGTCAGCCCCGCCCCGCCATTTTAGCAGCCCCCCCAAAACCCGATCCAAATGAGGATTCCTCGCAGGGAAAAGGTGCCAGCACAGAAAGCCCTGCCTGCCCACAGCGTGCCCAGGCTGCGCCACACACTGCACCTGAAAGCCAAACCTCACAAGCTTTCTGTCCCGGGAAACAGGGCTGCTGTCCCCCCTTTGGTCAGCCCCGCCCCGCCATTTTAGCAGCCCCCCCAAAACCCGAACCAAATGAGGATTCCTCGCAGGGAAAAGGTGCCAGCACAGAAAGCCCTGCCTGCCCACAGAGTGCCCAGGCTGCGCCACACACTGCACCTGAAAGCCAAACCTCACAAGCTTTCTGTCCCGGGAAAAGAAGACTGCTGCTGTCCCCCCTTTGGTCAGCCCCGCCCCGCCATTGCCGGCCACCCGATCCAAACCCGATGCAAATGAGGATTCCTCGCAGGGAAAAGGTGCCAGCACAGAAAGCCCTGCCTGCTCACGGACACCCCAGGCTGCGCCACACACTGCACCTGAAAGCCAAACCTCACAAGCTTTCTGTCCCGGGAAACAGGGCTGCTGTCCCCCCTTTGGTCAGCCCCGCCCCGCCATTTTAGCAGCCCCCCCAAAACCCCATCCAAATGAGGATTCCTCGCAGGGAAAAGGTGCCAGCACAGAAAGCCCTGCCTGCCCACAGAGTGCCCAGGCTGCGCCACACACTGCACCTGAAAGCCAAACCTCACAAGCTTTCTGTCCCGGGAAACAGGGCTGCTGTCCCCCCCTTTGGTCACCCCCGCCCCGCCATTGCCGGCCACCCGATCCAAACCCGATCCAAATGAGGATTCCTCGCAGGGAAAAGGTGCCAGCACAGAAAGCCCTGCCTGCCCACAGAGTGCCCAGGCTGCACCACACACTGCACCTGAAAGCCAAACCTCACAAGCTTTCTGTCCCGGGAAACAGGGCTGCTGTCCCCCCCTTTGGTCAGCCCCGCCCCGCCATTGCCGGCCACCCGATCCAAACTCGATGCAAATGAGGATTCCTCGCAGGGAAAAGGTGCCAGCACAGAAAGCCCTGCCTGCCCACAGAGTGCCCAGGCTGCGCCACACACTGCACCTGAAAGCCAAACCTCACAAGCTTTCTGTCCCGGGAAAAGAAGACTGCTGCTGTCCCCCCTTTGGTCAGCCCCGCCCCGCCATTGCCGGCCACCCGATCCAAACCCGATGCAAATGAGGATTCCTCGCAGGGAAAAGGTGCCAGCACAGAAAGCCCTGCCTGCTCACGGACACCCCAGGCTGCGCCACACACTGCACCTGAAAGCCAAACTTCACAAGCTTTCTGTCCCGGGAAACAGGGCTGCTGTCCCCAGTTTGGTCAGCCCCGCCTCGCCATTTTAGCAGCCCCCCCAAAACCCGATCCAAATGAGGATTCCTCGCAGGGAAAAGGTGCCAGCACAGAAAGCCCTGCCTGCCCACAGAGTGCCCAGGCTGCGCCACACACTGCACCTGAAAGCCAAACCTCACATGCTTTCTGTCCCGGGAAACAGGGCTGCTGTCACCCCTTTGGTCAGCCCCGCCCCGCCATTGCCGGCCACCCGATCCAAACCCGATCCAAATGAGGATTCCTCGCAGGGAAAAGGTGCTAGCACAGAAAGTCCAGGTTGGCCAGAGAGTGCCCAGGCTGTGCCACACACTGCACCTGAAAGCCAAACCTCACAAGCTTTCTGTCCCGGGAAACAGAGCTGCTGTCCCCCCTTTGATCAGCCCCGCCCCACCATTTTAGCAGCCCCCCCAAAACCCGATCCAAATGAGGATTCCTCGCAGGGAAAAGGTGCCAGCACAGAAAGCCCTGCCTGCTCACGGACACCCCAGGCTGTTTCACACACTGCACCTGAAAGCCAAACCTCACAAGCTTTCTGTCCCGGGAAACAGGGCTGCTGTCCCCCGCTTTGGTCAGCCCCGCCCCGCCATTTTAGCAGCCCCCCCAAAACCCGATTCAAATGAGGATTCCTCGCAGGGAAAAGGTGCCAGCACAGAAAGCCCTGCCTGCCCACAGAGTGTCCAGGCAGCGCCACACACTGCACCTGAAAGCCAAACCTCACAAGCTTTCTGTCCCGGGAAAAGAAGACTGCTGCTGTCCCCCCTTTGGTCCGCCCCGCCCCGCCATTGCCGGCCACACGATACAAACCCGATCTAAATGAGGATTCCTCGCAGGGAAAAGGTGCCAGCACAGAAAATCCAGGTTGGACAGAGAGTGCCCAGGCTGCGCCACACACTGCACCTGAAAGCCAAACCTCTCAAGCTTTCTGTCCTGGGAAAAGAAGGCTGCTGCTGTCACACTTTGGTCAGCCCCGCCCCGCCAGTGCCGGCCACCCGATCCAAATCCGATCCAAATGAGGATTCCTTGCAGGGAAAAGGTGCCAGCACAGAAAGTCCAGGTTGGACAGAGAGTGCCCAGGCTGCGCCACACACTGCACCTGAAAGCCAAACTTCACAAGCTTTCTGTCCCGGGAAACAGGGCTGCTGTCCCCCCTTTGGTCAGCCCCGCCCCGCCATTGCCGGCCACCCGATCCAAACCCGATGCAAATGAGGATTCCTCGCAGGGAAAAGGTGCCAGCACAGAAAGCCCTGCCTGCCCACAGAGTGCCCAGGCAGCGCCACACACTGCACCTGAAAGCCAAACCTCACAAGCTTTCTGTCCCGGGAAACAGGGCTGCTGTCCCCCCCTTTGGACAGCCCCGCCCCGCCATTTTAGCAGCCCCCCCAAAACCCGATCCAAATGAGGATTCCTCGCAGGGAAAAGGTGCCAGCACAGAAAGCCCTGCCTGCTCACGGTCACCCCAGGCTGCGCCACACACTGCACCTGAAAGCCAAACCTCACAAGCTTTCTGTCCCGGGAAACAGGGCTGCTGTCCCCCCTTTGGTCAGCCCCGCCCCGCCATTTTAGCAGCCCCCCCAAAACCCGATCCAAATGAGGATTCCTCGCAGGGAAAAGGTGCCAGCACAGAAAGCCCTGCCTGCCCACAGAGTGCCCAGGCTGCGCCACACACTGTACCTGAAAGCCAAACCTCACAAGCTTTCTGTCCCGGGAAACAGGGCTGCTGTCCCCCCTTTGGTCAGCCCCGCCCCGCCATTGCCGGCCACCCGATCCAAACCCGATCCAAATGAGGATTCCTCGCAGGGAAAAGGTGCCAGCACAGAAAGCCCTGGCTGCCCACAGAGTGCCCAGGCTGCACCACACACTGCACCTGAAAGCCAAACCTCACAAGCTTTCTGTCCCGGGAAACAGGGCTGCTGTCCCCCCCTTTGGTCAGCCCCGCCCCGCCATTGCCGGCCACCCGATACAAATCCGATCCAAATGAGGATTCCTTGCAGGGAAAAGGTGCCAGCACAGAAAGTCCAGGTTGGCCAGAGAGTGCCCAGGCTGTGCCACACACTGCACCTGAAAGCCAAACCTCACAAGCTTTCTGTCCCGGGAAACAGAGCTGCTGTCCCCCCTTTGATCAGCCCCGCCCCGCCATTTTAGCAGCCCCCCCAAAACCCGATCCAAATGAGGATTCCTCGCAGGGAAAAGGTGCCAGCACAGAAAGCCCTGCCTGCTCACGGACACCCCAGGCTGCGCCACACACTGCACCTGAAAGCCAAACTTCACAAGCTTTCTGTCCCGGGAAACAGGGCTGCTGTCCCCAGTTTGGTCAGCCCCGCCCCGCCATTTTAGCAGCCCCCCCAAAACCCCATCCAAATGAGGATTCCTCGCAGGGAAAAGGTGCCAGCACAGAAAGCCCTGCCTGCCCACAGAGTGCCCAGGCTGCGCCACACACTGCACCTGAAAGCCAAACCTCACAAGCTTTCTGTCCCGGGAAAAGAAGACTGCTGCTGTCCCCCCTTTGGTCCGCCCCGCCCCGCCATTGCCGGCCACACGATACAAACCCGATCCAAATGAGGATTCCTCGCAGGGAAAAGGTGCTAGCACAGAAAGTCCAGGTTGGCCAGAGAGTGCCCAGGCTGTGCCACACACTGCACCTGAAAGCCAAACCTCACAAGCTTTCTGTCCCGGGAAACAGAGCTGCTGTCCCCCCTTTGATCAGCCCCGCCCCACCATTTTAGCAGCCCCCCCAAAACCCGATCCAAATGAGGATTCCTCGCAGGGAAAAGGTACCAGCACAGAAAGCCCTGCCTGCCCACAGAGTGCCCAGGCTGCGCCACACACTGCACCTGAAAGCCAAACCTCACAAGCTTTCTGTCCCGGGAAACAGGGCTGCTGTCCCCCGCTTTGGTCAGCCCCGCCCCGCCATTTTAGCAGCCCCCCCAAAACCCGATTCAAATGAGGATTCCTCGCAGGGAAAAGGTGCCAGCACAGAAAGCCCTGCCTGCCCACAGAGTGCCCAGGCTGCGCCACACACTGCACCTGAAAGCCAAACCTCACAAGCTTTCTGTCCCGGGAAAAGAAGACTGCTGCTGTCCCCCCTTTGGTCCGCCCCGCCCCGCCATTGCCGGCCACACGATACAAACCCGATCCAAATGAGGATTCCTCGCAGGGAAAAGGTGCCAGCACAGAAAGCCCTGCCTGCTCACGGACACCCCAGGCTGCGCCATACACTGCACCTGAAAGCCAAACCTCACAAGCTTTCTGTCCCGGGAAACAGGGCTGCTGTCCCCCCTTTGGTCAGCCCCGCCCCGCCATTTTAGCAGCCCCCCCAAAACCCCATCCAAATGAGGATTCCTCGCAGGGAAAAGGTGCCAGCACAGAAAGCCCTGCCTGCCCACAGAGTGCCCAGGCTGCGCCACACACTGCACCTGAAAGCCAAACCTCTCAAGCTTTCTGTCCTGGGAAAAGAAGGCTGCTGCTGTCACACTTTGGTCAGCCCCGCCCCGCCATTGCCGGCCACCCGATCCAAATCCGATCCAAATGAGGATTCCTTGCAGGGAAAAGGTGCCAGCACAGAAAGTCCAGGTTGGACAGAGAGTGCCCAGGCTGTGCCACACACTGCACCTGAAAGCCAAACCTCACAAGCTTTCTGTCCCGGGAAACAGGGCTGCTGTCCCCCCCTTTGGTCAGCCCCGCCCCGCCATTTTAGCAGCCCCCCCAAAACCCCATCCAAATGAGGATTCCTCGCAGGGAAAAGGTGCCAGCACAGAAAGCCCTGCCTGCCCACAGAGTGCCCAGGCTGCGCCACACACTGCACCTGAAAGCCAAACCTCACAAGCTTTCTGTCCCGGGAAACAGGGCTGCTGTCCCCCCCTTTGGTCAGCCCCGCCCCGCCATTGCCGGCCACCCGATCCAAACCCGATCCAAATGAGGATTCCTCGCAGGGAAAAGGTGCCAGCACAGAAAGCCCTGCCTGCTCACGGACACCCCAGGCTGCGCCACACACTGCACCTGAAAGCCAAACTTCACAAGCTTTCTGTGCCGGGAAACAGGGCTGCTGTCCCCCCTTTGGTCAGCCCCGCCCCGCCATTTTAGCAGCCCCCCCAAAACCCCATCCAAATGAGGATTCCTCGCAGTTAAAGTGTGCCAGCACAGAAAGCCCTACCTGCCCACAGAGTGCCCAGGCTGCGCCACACACTGCACCTGAAAGCCAAACCTCACAAGCTTTCTGTCCCGGGAAACAGGGCTGCTGTCCCCCCCTTTGGTCAGCCCCGCCCCGCCATTTTAGCAGCCCCCCCAAAACCCGATCCAAATGAGGATTCCTCGCAGGGAAAAGGTGCCAGCACAGAAAGCCCTGCCTGCTCACGGACACCCCAGGCTGCGCCACACACTGCACCTGAAAGCCAAACCTCACAAGCTTTCTGTCCCGGGAAACAGGGCTGCTGTCCCCCCTTTGGTCAGCCCCGCCCCGCCATTTTAGCAGCCCCCCCAAAACCCCATCCAAATGAGGATTCCTCGCAGGGAAAAGGTGCCAGCACAGAAAGCCCTGCCTGCCCACAGAGTGCCCAGGCTGCGCCACACACTGCACCTGAAAGCCAAACCTCACAAGCTTTCTGTCCCGGGAAACAGGGCTGCTGTCCCCCCCTTTGGTCACCCCCGCCCCGCCATTGCCGGCCACCCGATCCAAACCCGATCCAAATGAGGATTCCTCGCAGGGAAAAGGTGCCAGCACAGAAAGCCCTGGCTGCCCACAGAGTGCCCAGGCTGCACCACACACTGCACCTGAAAGCCAAACCTCACAAGCTTTCTGTCCCGGGAAACAGGGCTGCTGTCCCCCCTTTGGTCAGCCCCGCCCCGCCATTGCCGGCCACCCGATACAAATCCGATCCAAATGAGGATTCCTTGCAGGGAAAAGGTGCCAGCACAGAAAGTCCAGGTTGGCCAGAGAGTGCCCAGGCTGTGCCACACACTGCACCTGAAAGCCAAACCTCACAAGCTTTCTGTCCCGGGAAACAGAGCTGCTGTCCCCCCTTTGATCAGCCCCGCCCCGCCATTTTAGCAGCCCCCCCAAAACCCGATCCAAATGAGGATTCCTCGCAGGGAAAAGGTGCCAGCACAGAAAGCCCTGCCTGCCCACAGAGTGCCCAGGCTGCGCCACACACTGCACCTGAAAGCCAAACCTCACAAGCTTTCTGTCCCGGGAAACAGGGCTGCTGTCCCCCCCTTTGGTCAGCCCCGCCCCGCCATTGCCGGCCACCCGATCCAAACCCGATGCAAATGAGGATTCCTCGCAGGGAAAAGGTGCCAGCACAGAAAGCCCTGCCTGCTCACGGACACCCCAGGCTGCGCCACACACTGCACCTGAAAGCCAAACCTCACAAGCTTTCTGTCCCGGGAAAAGAAGACTGCTGTAACCCCTTTTGGTCAGCCCCGCCCCGCCATTGCCGGCCACCCGATCCAAACCCGATGCAAATGAGGATTCCTCGCAGGGAAAAGGTGCCAGCACAGAAAGCCCTGCCTGCCCACAGAGTGCCCAGGCTGCGCCACACACTGCACCTGAAAGCCAAACCTCTCAAGCTTTCTGTCCTGGGAAAAGAAGGCTGCTGCTGTCACACTTTGGTCAGCCCCGCCCCGCCATTGCCGGCCACCCGATCCAAATCCGATCCAAATGAGGATTCCTTGCAGGGAAAAGGTGCCAGCACAGAAAGTCCAGGTTGGACAGAGAGTGCCCAGGCTGTGCCACACACTGCACCTGAAAGCCAAACCTCACAAGCTTTCTGTCCCGGGAAACAGAGCTGCTGTCCCCCCTTTGGTTAGCCCCGCCCCGCCATTTTAGCAGCCCCCCCAAAACCCGATCCAAATGAGGATTCCTCGCAGGGAAAAGGTGCCAGCACAGAAAGCCCTGCCTGCCCACAGAGTGCCCAGGGTGCGCCACACACTGCACCTGAAAGCCAAACCTCACAAGCTTTCTGTCCCGGGAAACAGGGCTGCTGTCCCCCCCTTTGGTCAGCCCCGCCCCGCCATTGCCGGCCACCCGATCCAAACCCGATGCAAATGAGGATTCCTCGCAGGGAAAAGGTGCCAGCACAGAAAGCCCTGCCTGCTCACGGACACCCCAGGCTGCGCCACACACTGCACCTGAAAGCCAAACCTCACAAGCTTTCTGTCCTGGGAAAAGAAGGCTGCTGCTGTCACACTTTGGTCAGCCCCGCCCCGCCATTGCCGGCCACCCGATACAAATCCGATCCAAATGAGGATTCCTTGCAGGGAAAAGGTGCCAGCACAGAAAGTCCAGGTTGGCCAGAGAGTGCCCAGGCTGTGCCACACACTGCACCTGAAAGCCAAACCTCACAAGCTTTCTGTCCCGGGAAACAGGGCTTCTGTCCCCCCTTTGATCAGCCCCGCCCCGCCATTTTAGCAGCCCCCCCAAAACCCCATCCAAATGAGGATTCCTCGCAGGGAAAAGGTGCCAGCACAGAAAGCCCTGCCTGCTCACGGACACCCCAGGCTGCGCCACACACTGCACCTGAAAGCCAAACCTCACAAGCTTTCTGTCCCGGGAAAAGAAGACTGCTGTAACCCCTTTTGGTCAGCCCCGCCCCGCCATTGCCGGCCACCCGATCCAAACCCGATCCAAATGAGGATTCCTCGCAGGGAAAAGGTGCCAGCACAGAAAGCCCTGCCTGCCCACAGAGTGCCCAGGCTGCGCCACACACTGCACCTGAAAGCCAAACCTCACAAGCTTTCTGTCCTGGGAAAAGAAGGCTGCTGCTGTCACACTTTGGTCAGCCCCGCCCCGCCATTGCCGGCCACCCGATACAAATCCGATCCAAATGAGGACTCCTTGCAGGGAAAAGGTGCCAGCACAGAAAGTCCAGGTTGGCCAGAGAGTGCCCAGGCTGTGCCACACACTGCACCTGAAAGCCAAACCTCACAAGCTTTCTGTCCCGGGAAACAGGGCTGCTGTCCCAACTTTGGTCAGCCCCGCCCCGCCATTTTAGCAGCCCCCCCAAAACCCGATCCAAATGAGGATTCCTCGCAGGGAAAAGGTGCCAGCACAGAAAGCCCTGCCTGCCCACAGAGTGCCCAGGCTGCGCCACACACTGCACCTGAAAGCCAAACCTCACAAGCTTTCTGTCCCGGGAAACAGGGCTGCTGTCCCCCCTTTGGTCAGCCCCGCCCCGCCATTTTAGCAGCCCCCCCAAAACCCGAACCAAATGAGGATTCCTCGCAGGGAAAAGGTGCCAGCACAGAAAGCCCTGCCTGCCCACAGAGTGCCCAGGCTGCGCCACACACTGCACCTGAAAGCCAAACCTCACAAGCTTTCTGTCCCGGGAAAAGAAGACTGCTGCTGTCCCCCCTTTGGTCAGCCCCGCCCCGCCATTGCCGGCCACCCGATCCAAACCCGATGCAAATGAGGATTCCTCGCAGGGAAAAGGTGCCAGCACAGAAAGCCCTGCCTGCTCACGGACACCCCAGGCTGCGCCACACACTGCACCTGAAAGCCAAACTTCACAAGCTTTCTGTCCCGGGAAACAGGGCTGCTGTCCCCAGTTTGGTCAGCCCCGCCTCGCCATTTTAGCAGCCCCCCCAAAACCCGATCCAAATGAGGATTCCTCGCAGGGAAAAGGTGCCAGCACAGAAAGCCCTGCCTGCCCACAGAGTGCCCAGGCTGCGCCACACACTGCACCTGAAAGCCAAACCTCACATGCTTTCTGTCCCGGGAAACAGGGCTGCTGTCACCCCTTTGGTCAGCCCCGCCCCGCCATTGCCGGCCACCCGATCCAAACCCGATCCAAATGAGGATTCCTCGCAGGGAAAAGGTGCTAGCACAGAAAGTCCAGGTTGGCCAGAGAGTGCCCAGGCTGTGCCACACACTGCACCTGAAAGCCAAACCTCACAAGCTTTCTGTCCCGGGAAACAGAGCTGCTGTCCCCCCTTTGATCAGCCCCGCCCCACCATTTTAGCAGCCCCCCCAAAACCCGATCCAAATGAGGATTCCTCGCAGGGAAAAGGTGCCAGCACAGAAAGCCCTGCCTGCTCACGGACACCCCAGGCTGTTTCACACACTGCACCTGAAAGCCAAACCTCACAAGCTTTCTGTCCCGGGAAACAGGGCTGCTGTCCCCCGCTTTGGTCAGCCCCGCCCCGCCATTTTAGCAGCCCCCCCAAAACCCGATTCAAATGAGGATTCCTCGCAGGGAAAAGGTGCCAGCACAGAAAGCCCTGCCTGCCCACAGAGTGTCCAGGCAGCGCCACACACTGCACCTGAAAGCCAAACCTCACAAGCTTTCTGTCCCGGGAAAAGAAGACTGCTGCTGTCCCCCCTTTGGTCCGCCCCGCCCCGCCATTGCCGGCCACACGATACAAACCCGATCTAAATGAGGATTCCTCGCAGGGAAAAGGTGCCAGCACAGAAAATCCAGGTTGGACAGAGAGTGCCCAGGCTGCGCCACACACTGCACCTGAAAGCCAAACCTCTCAAGCTTTCTGTCCTGGGAAAAGAAGGCTGCTGCTGTCACACTTTGGTCAGCCCCGCCCCGCCAGTGCCGGCCACCCGATCCAAATCCGATCCAAATGAGGATTCCTTGCAGGGAAAAGGTGCCAGCACAGAAAGTCCAGGTTGGACAGAGAGTGCCCAGGCTGCGCCACACACTGCACCTGAAAGCCAAACTTCACAAGCTTTCTGTCCCGGGAAACAGGGCTGCTGTCCCCCCTTTGGTCAGCCCCGCCCCGCCATTGCCGGCCACCCGATCCAAACCCGATGCAAATGAGGATTCCTCGCAGGGAAAAGGTGCCAGCACAGAAAGCCCTGCCTGCCCACAGAGTGCCCAGGCAGCGCCACACACTGCACCTGAAAGCCAAACCTCACAAGCTTTCTGTCCCGGGAAACAGGGCTGCTGTCCCCCCCTTTGGACAGCCCCGCCCCGCCATTTTAGCAGCCCCCCCAAAACCCGATCCAAATGAGGATTCCTCGCAGGGAAAAGGTGCCAGCACAGAAAGCCCTGCCTGCTCACGGTCACCCCAGGCTGCGCCACACACTGCACCTGAAAGCCAAACCTCACAAGCTTTCTGTCCCGGGAAACAGGGCTGCTGTCCCCCCTTTGGTCAGCCCCGCCCCGCCATTTTAGCAGCCCCCCCAAAACCCGATCCAAATGAGGATTCCTCGCAGGGAAAAGGTGCCAGCACAGAAAGCCCTGCCTGCCCACAGAGTGCCCAGGCTGCGCCACACACTGTACCTGAAAGCCAAACCTCACAAGCTTTCTGTCCCGGGAAACAGGGCTGCTGTCCCCCCTTTGGTCAGCCCCGCCCCGCCATTGCCGGCCACCCGATCCAAACCCGATCCAAATGAGGATTCCTCGCAGGGAAAAGGTGCCAGCACAGAAAGCCCTGGCTGCCCACAGAGTGCCCAGGCTGCACCACACACTGCACCTGAAAGCCAAACCTCACAAGCTTTCTGTCCCGGGAAACAGGGCTGCTGTCCCCCCCTTTGGTCAGCCCCGCCCCGCCATTGCCGGCCACCCGATACAAATCCGATCCAAATGAGGATTCCTTGCAGGGAAAAGGTGCCAGCACAGAAAGTCCAGGTTGGCCAGAGAGTGCCCAGGCTGTGCCACACACTGCACCTGAAAGCCAAACCTCACAAGCTTTCTGTCCCGGGAAACAGAGCTGCTGTCCCCCCTTTGATCAGCCCCGCCCCGCCATTTTAGCAGCCCCCCCAAAACCCGATCCAAATGAGGATTCCTCGCAGGGAAAAGGTGCCAGCACAGAAAGCCCTGCCTGCTCACGGACACCCCAGGCTGCGCCACACACTGCACCTGAAAGCCAAACTTCACAAGCTTTCTGTCCCGGGAAACAGGGCTGCTGTCCCCAGTTTGGTCAGCCCCGCCCCGCCATTTTAGCAGCCCCCCCAAAACCCCATCCAAATGAGGATTCCTCGCAGGGAAAAGGTGCCAGCACAGAAAGCCCTGCCTGCCCACAGAGTGCCCAGGCTGCGCCACACACTGCACCTGAAAGCCAAACCTCACAAGCTTTCTGTCCCGGGAAAAGAAGACTGCTGCTGTCCCCCCTTTGGTCCGCCCCGCCCCGCCATTGCCGGCCACACGATACAAACCCGATCCAAATGAGGATTCCTCGCAGGGAAAAGGTGCTAGCACAGAAAGTCCAGGTTGGCCAGAGAGTGCCCAGGCTGTGCCACACACTGCACCTGAAAGCCAAACCTCACAAGCTTTCTGTCCCGGGAAACAGAGCTGCTGTCCCCCCTTTGATCAGCCCCGCCCCACCATTTTAGCAGCCCCCCAAAACCCGATCCAAATGAGGATTCCTCGCAGGGAAAAGGTACCAGCACAGAAAGCCCTGCCTGCCCACAGAGTGCCCAGGCTGCGCCACACACTGCACCTGAAAGCCAAACCTCACAAGCTTTCTGTCCGGGAAACAGGGCTGCTGTCCCCCGCTTTGGTCAGCCCCGCCCCCGCCATTTTAGCAGCCCCCCAAAACCCGAACCAAATGAGGATTCCTCGCAGGGAAAAGGTGCCAGCACAGAAAGCCCTGCCTGCCCACAGAGTGCCCGGCTGCGCCACACACTGCACCTGAAAGCCAAACCTCACAAGCTTTCTGTCCCGGAAAAGAAGACTGCTGCTGTTCCCCCCTTTGGTCAGCCCCGCCCGCCATTGCCGGCCACCCGATCCAAACCCGATGCAAATGAGGATTCCTCGCAGGGAAAAGGTGCCAGCACAGAAAGCCCTGCCTGCTCACGGACCACCCCAGCTGCGCCACACACTGCACCTGAAAGCCAAACCTCACAAGCTTTCTGTCCCGGGAAACAGGGCTGCTGTCCCCCCTTTGGTCAGCCCCGCCCCGCCATTTTAGCAGCCCCCCCAAAACCCCATCCAAATGAGGATTCCTCGCAGGAAAAGGTGCCAGCACAGAAAGCCCTGCCTGCCCACGGAGAGTGCCCAGGCTGCGCCACACACTGCACCTGAAAGCCAAACCTCACAAGCTTTCTGTCCCGGAAACAGGGCTGCTGTCCCCCCCTTTGGTCACCCCCCGCCCCGCCATTGCCGGCCACCCGATCCAAACCCGATCCAAATGAGGATTCCTCGCAGGGAAAAGGTGCCAGCACAGAAAGCCCTGCCTGCCCACAGAGTGCCCAGGCTGCACCACACACTGCACCTGAAAGCCAAACCTCACAAGCTTTCTGTCCCGGGAAACAGGGCTGCTGTCCCCCCTTTGGTCAGCCCCGCCCCGCCATTGCCGGCCACCCTATCCAAAACTCGATGCAAATGAGGATTCCCTCGCAGGGAAAAGGTGCCAGCACAGAAAGCCCTGCCTGCCCACAGAGTGCCCAGGCTGCGCCACACACTGCACCTGAAAGCCAAACCTCACAAGCTTTCTGTCCCGGGAAAAGAAGGACTGCTGCTGTCCCCCCTTTGGTCAGCCCCGCCCCGCCATTGCCGGCCACCCGATCCAAACCCGATGCAAATGAGGATTCCTCGCAGGGAAAAGGTGCCAGCACAGAAAGCCCTGCCTGCTCACGGACACCCCAGGCTGCGCCACACACTGCACCTGAAAGCCAAACTTCACAAGCTTTCTGTCCCGGGAAACAGGGCTGCTGTCCCCAGTTTGGTCAGGCCCCGCCTCGCCATTTTAGCAGCCCCCCAAAACCCGATCCAAATGAGGATTCCTCGCAGGGAAAAGGTGCCAGCACAGAAAGCCCTGCCTGCCCACAGAGTGCCCAGGCTGCGCCACACACTGCACCTGAAAGCCAAACCTCACATGCTTTCTGTCCCGGGAAACAGGGCTGCTGTCACCCCTTTGGTCCAGCCCCGCCCCGCCATTGCCGGCCACCCGATCCAAACCCGATCCAAATGAGGATTCCTCGCAGGGAAAAGGTGCTAGCACAGAAGTCCAGGTTGGCCAGAGAGTGCCCAGGCTGTGCCACACACTGCACCTGAAAGCCAAACCTCACAAGCTTTCTGTCCCGGGAAACAGAGCTGCTGTCCCCCCTTTGATCAGCCCCGCCCCACCATTTTAGCAGCCCCCCCAAAACCCGATCCAAATGAGGATTCCTCGCAGGGAAAGGTGCCAGCACAGAAAGCCCTGCCTGCTCCACGGACACCCCAGGGCTGGTTTCACACACTGCACCTGAAAGCCAAACCTCACAAGCTTTCTGTCCCGGGAAACAGGGCTCCCCCGCTTTGGTCAGCCCCGCCCCGCCATTTTAGCAGCCCCCCCAAAACCCGATTCAAATGAGGATTCCTCGCAGGAAAAGGTGCCAGCACAGAAAGCCCTGCCTGCCCACAGAGTGTCCAGGCAGCGCCACACACTGCACCTGAAAGCCAAACCTCACAAGCTTTCTGATCCCGGGAAAAGAAGACTGCTGCTGTCCCCCCCTTTGGTCCGCCCCGCCCCGCCATTGCCGGCCACACGATACAAACCCGATCTAAAATGAGGATTCCTCGCAGGGAAAAGGTGCCAGCACAGAAAATCCAGGTTGGACAGAGAGTGCCCAGGCTGCGCCACACACTGCACCTGAAAGCCAAACCTCTCAAGCTTTCTGTCCTGGGAAAAGAAGGCTGCTGCTGTCACACTTTGGTCAGCCCCGCCCCGCCAGTGCCGGCCACCCGATCCAAATCCGATCCAAATGAGGATTCCTTGCAGGGAAAAGGTGCCAGCACAGAAAGTCCAGGTTGGACAGAGAGTGCCCAGGCTGCGCCACACACTGCACCTGAAAGCCAAACTTCACAAGCTTTCTGTCCCGGGAAACAGGGCTGCTGTCCCCCCTTGGTCAGCCCCGCCCCGCCATTGCCGGCCACCCGATCCAAACCCGATGCAAATGAGGATTCCTCGCAGGGAAAAGGTGCCAGCACAGAAAAGCCTGCCTGCCCCACAGAGTGCCCAGGCAGCGCCACACACTGCACCTGAAAGCCAAACCTCACAAGCTTTCTGTCCCGGGAAACAGGGCTGCTGTCCCCCCCTTTGGACAGCCCCGCCCCGCCATTTTAGCAGCCCCCCCAAAACCCCATCCAATGAGGATTCCTCGCAGGGAAAAGGTGCAGCACAGAAAGCCCTGCCTGCTCACGGTCACCCCAGGCTGCGCCACACACTGCACCTGAAAGCCAAACCTCACAAGCTTTCTGTCCCGGGAAACAGGCTGCTGTCCCCCTTTGGTCAGCCCCGCCCCGCCATTTTAGCAGCCCCCCCAAAACCGATCCAAATGAGGATTCCTCGCAGGGAAAAGGTGCCAGCACAGAAGCCCTGCCTGCCCACAGAGTGCCCAGCTGCGCCACACACTGTACCTGAAAGCCAAACCTCACAAGCTTTCTGTCCGGGAAACAGGGCTGCTGTCCCCCCCTTTGGTCAGCCCCGCCCCGCCATTGCCGGCCACCCGATCCAAACCCGATCCAAATGAGGATTCCTCGCAGGAAAAGTGCCAGCACAGAAAGCCCTGGCTGCCCACCAGAGTGCCCAGGCTGCACCACACACTGCACTGAAAGCCAAACCTCACAAGCTTTCTGTCCCGGGAAACAGGGCTGCTGTCCCCCCCTTTGGTCAGCCCCGCCCCGCCATTGCCGGCCACCCGATACAAATCCGATCCAAATGAGGATTCCTTGCAGGGAAAAGGTGCCAGCACAGAAAGTCCAGGTTGGCCAGAGAGTGCCCAGGCTGTGCCACACACTGCACCTGAAAGCCAAACCTCACAAGCTTTCTGTCCCGGGAAACAGAGCTGCTGTCCCCCCTTTGATCAGCCCCGCCCCGCCATTTTAGCAGCCCCCCCAAACCCGATCCAATTGAGGATTCCTCGCAGGGAAAAGGTGCCAGCACAGAAAGCCCTGCCTGCTCACGGACACCCCAGGCTGCGCCACACACTGCACCTGAAGCCCAAACTTCACAAGCTTTCTGTCCCGGGAAACAGGGCTGCTGTCCCCAGTTTGGTCAGCCCCGCCCGCCATTTTAGCAGCCCCCCCAAAACCCCATCCAAATGAGGATTCCTCGCAGGGAAAAGGTGCCAGCACAGAAAGCCCTGCCTGCCCACAGAGTGCCCAGGCTGCGCCACACACCTGCACCTGAAAGCCAAACCTCACAAGCTTTCTGTCCGGGAAAAGAAGACTGCTGCTGTCCCCCCTTTGGTCCGCCCCGCCCCGCCATTGCCGGCCACACGATACAAACCCGATCAAAATGAGGATTCTCGCAGGGAAAAGGTGCTAGCACAGAAAGTCCAGGTTGGCCAGAGAGTGCCCAGGCTGTGCCACACACTGCACCTGAAAGCCAAACCTCACAAGCTTTCTGTCCCGGGAAACAGAGCTGCTGTCCCCCCTTTGATCAGCCCCGCCCCCACCATTTTAGCAGGCCCCCCAAAACCCGATCCAATGAGGGATCCTCGCAGGGAAAAGGTACCAGCAGCAGAAAAGCCCTGCCTGCCCACCAGAGTGCCCAGGCTGCGCCACACACTGCACCTGAAAGCCAAACCTCACAAGCTTTCTGTCCCGGGAAACAGGGCTGCTGTCCCCGCTTTGGTCAGCCCCGCCCCGCCATTTTAGCAGCCCCCCAAAACCCGATTCAAATGAGGATTCCTCGCAGGGAAAAGGTGCCAGCACCAGAAAGCCCTGCCTGCCCACAGAGTGCCCAGGCTGCGCCACACACTGCACCTGAAAGCCAAACCTCACAAGCTTTCTGTCCCGGGAAAAGAAGACTGCTGCTGTCCCCCTCTTTGGTCCGCCCCGCCCCGCCATTTGCCGGCCACACGATACAAACCCGATCCAAATGAGGATTCCTCGCAGGGAAAAGGTGCCAGCACAGAAAGCCCTGCCTGCTCACGGACACCCCAGGCTGCGCCATACACTGCACCTGAAAGCCAAACCTCACAAGCCTTTCTGTCCCGGGAAACAGGGCTGCTGTCCCCCTTTGGTCAGCCCCGCCCCGCCACTGCCGGCCACCCGATCCAAACCCCCATCCAAATGAGGATTCCTCGCAGGGAAAAGGTGCCAGCACAGAAAGCCCTGCCTGCCCACAGAGTCCCAGGCTGCGCCACACACTGCACCTGAAAGCCAAACCTCACAAGCTTTCTGTCCTGGGAAAAGAAGGCTGCTGCTGTCACACTTTGGTCAGCCCCGCCCCGCCATTGCGGCCACCCGATCCAAATCGATCCAAATGAGGATTCCTTGCAGGGAAAGGTGCCAGCACAGAAAGTCCAGTTGGACAGAGAGTGCCCAGGCTGTGCCACACACTGCACCTGAAAGCCAAACCTCACAAGCTTTCTGTCCCGGGAAACAGGGCTGCTGTCCCCCCTTTGGTCAGCCCCGCCCCGCCAATTTTAGCAGCCCCCCAAAACCCCATCCAAATGAGGATTCCTCGCAGGGAAAGGTGCCAGCACAGAAAGCCCTGCCTGCCCACAGAGTGCCCAGGCTGTGCCACACACTGCACCTGAAAGCCAAACCTCACAAGCTTTTCTGTCCCGGGAAACAGGGCTGCTGTCCCCCCCTTTGGTCAGCCCCGCCCCGCCATTGCCGGCCACCCGATCCAAACCCGATCCAAATGAGGATTCCTCGCAGGGAAAAGGTGCCAGCACAGAAAGCCCTGGCCTGCTCACGGACACCCCAGGCTGCGCCACACACTGCACCTGAAAGCCAACTTCACAAGCTTTCTGTCCCGGGAAACAGGCTGCTGTCCCCCCTTTGGTCAGCCCCGCCCCGCCATTTTAGCAGCCCCCCCAAAACCCCATCCAAATGAGGATTCCTCGCAGTTAAAAGGTGCCAGCACAGAAAGCCCTGCCTGCCCACAGAGTGCCCAGGCTGCGCCACACACTGCACCTGAAAGCCAAACTCACAAGCTTTCTGTCCCGGGAAAAGAGACTGCTGCTGTCCCACCTTTGGTCAGCCCCGCCCCGCCATTGCGGCCACCCCATCCAAACCCGATGCAAATGAGGATTCCTCGCAGGGAAAAGGTGCCAGCACAGAAAGCCCTGCCTGCCCACAGAGAGCCCAGGCTGCGCACACACTGCACCTGAAAGCCAAACCTCACAAGCTTTCTGTCCCGGGAAACAGGGCTGCTGTCCCCCGCTTTGGTCTGCCCCGCCCCGCCATTTTAGCAGCCCCCCAAAACCCGATTCAAATGAGGATTCCTCGCAGGGAAAAGGTGCCAGCACAGAAGCCCTGCCTGCCCACAGAGTGCCCAGGCTGCGCCACACACTGCACCTGAAAGCCAAACCTCACAAGCTTTCTGTCCCGGGAAAAGAAGACTGCTGCTGTCCCCCCTTTGGTTCCGCCCCCGCCCCGCCATTACCGGCCACACGATCCAAACCCGATCCAAATGAGGATTCCTCGCAGGGAAAAGGTGCCAGCACAGAAAGCCCAGCTGCTCACGGACACCCCAGGCTGCGCCATACACTGCACCTGAAAGCCAAACCTCACAAGCTTTCTGTCCGGGAAAAGAAGGCTGCTGCTGTCACACTTTGGTCAA
>NW_026990666.1:0-72576 GCF_036250125.1 Pseudopipra pipra | reverse complement strand
TGTGGCCGGCAATGGCGGGGCGGGGCTGACCAAAGGGGGGACAGCAGCAGTCTTCTTTTCCGAGACAGAAAGCTTGTGAGTTGGCTTTCAGGTGCAGTGTGTGGTGCGGCCTGGGCACTCTGTGGGCAGGCAGGGTTTTCTGTGCTGGCACCTTTTCCCTGCAAGGATTCCTCATTTGGATCGGGTTTTGGGGGAGCTGCTAAAATGGCGGGGCGGGGCTGACCAAAGGGGGGACAGCAGCCCTGTTTCCCGGGACAGAAAGCTTGTGAGGTTTGGCTTTCAGGTGCAGTGTGTGGCACAGCCTGGGGTGTCCGTGAGCAGGCAGGGCTTTCTGTGCTGGCACCTTTTCCCTGCGAGGAATCCTCATTTGGATCGGGTTTTGGGGGGGCTGCTAAAATGGCGGGGCGGGGCTGACCAAAGGGGGGAGAGCAGCCCTGTTTCCCGGGACAGAAAGCTTGTGAAGTTTGGCTTTCAGGTGCAGTGTGTGGCGCAGCCTGGGGTGTCCGTGAGCAGGCAGGGCTTTCTGTGCTGGCACCTTTTCCCTGCGAGGAATCCTCATTTGGATCGGGTTTTGGGGGGGCTGCTAAAATGGCGGGTCGGGGCTGATCAAAGGGGGGACAGCACCTCTGTTTCCCGGGACAGAAAGCTTGTGAGGTTTGGCTTTCAGGTGCAGTGTGTGGCACAGCCTGGGCACTCTCTGGCCAACCTGGACTTTCTGTGCTGGCACCTTTTCCCTGCAAGGAATCCTCATTTGGATCGGATTTGTATCGGGTGGCCGGCAATGGCGGGGCGGGGCTGACCAAAGGGGGGACAGCAGCAGTCTTCTTTTCCCGGGACAGAAAGCTTGTGAGGTTTGGCTTTCAGGTGCAGTGTGTGGCGCAGCCTGGGCACTCTGTGGGCAGGCAGGGCTTTCTGTGCTGGCACCTTTTCCCTGCGAGGAATCCTCATTTGGATCGGGTTTTGGGGGGGCTGCTAAAATGGCTGGGCGGGGCTGATCAAAGGGGGGACAGCACCTCTGTTTCCCGGGACAGAAAGCTTGTGAGGTTTGGCTTTCAGGTGCAGTGTGTGGCACAGCCTGGGCATTCTCTGGCCAACCTGGACTTTCTGTGCTGGCACCTTTTCCCTGCGAGGAATCCTCATTTGGATCGGATTTGTATCGGGTGGCCGCAATGGCGGGGCGGGGCTGACCAAAGTGTGACAGCAGCAGCCTTCTTTTCCCAGGACAGAGAGCTTGTGAAGTTTGGCTTTCAGGTGCAGTGTGTGGCGCAGCCTGGGGTGTCCCTGAGCAGGCAGGGTTTCTGTGCTGGCCCCTTTTCCCTGCGAGGAATCCTCATTTGCATCGGGTTTGGATCGGGTGGCCGGCAATGGCGGGGCGGGGCTGACCAAAGGGGGGACAGCAGCAGTCTTCTTTTCCCGGGACAGAAAGCTTGTGAGGTTTGGCTTTCAGGTGCAGTGTGTGGTGCAGCCTGGGCACTCTGTGGGCTGGCAGACCTTTCTGTGCTGGCACCTTTTCCCTGCGAGGAATCCTCATTTGGATCGGGATTTGGGGGGGCTGCTAAAATGTCGGGGCGGGGCTGACCAAAGGGGGGACAGCAGCCCTGTTTCCCGGGACAGAAAGCTTGTGACGTTTGGCTTTCAGGTGCAGTGTGTGGCGCAGCCTGGACACTCTGTGGGCAGGCAGGGCTTTCTGTGCTGGCACCTTTTCCCTGCGAGGAATCCTCATTTGCATCGGGTTTCGATCGGGTGGCCGGCAATGGCGGGGCGGGGCTGACCAAAGGGGGGACAGCAGCCCTGTTTCCCGGGACAGAAAGCTTGTGAGGTTTGGCTTTCAGGTGCAGTGTGTGGCGCAGCCTGGGGTGTCCGTGAGCAGGCAGGGCTTTCTGTGCTGGCACCTTTTCCCTGCGAGGAATCCTCATTTGGATCGGGTTTTGGGGGGGCTGCTAAAATGGCGGGTCGGGGTTGATCAAAGGGGGGACAGCACCTCTGTTTCCCGGGACAGAAAGCTTGTGAGGTTTGGCTTTCAGGTGCAGTGTGTGGCACAGCCTGGGCACTCTCTGGCCAACCTGGACTTTCTGTGCTGGCACCTTTTCCCTGCAAGGAATCCTCATTTGGATCGGATTTGTATCGGGTGGCCGGCAATGGCGGGGCGGGGCTGACCAAAGGGGGGACAGCAGCAGTCTTCTTTTCCCGGGACAGAAAGCTTGTGAGGTTTGGCTTTCAGGTGCAGTGTGTGGCGCAGCCTGGGCACTCTGTGGGCAGGCAGGGCTTTCTGTGCTGGCACCTTTTCCCTGCGAGGAATCCTCATTTGCATCGGGTTTGGATCGGGTTGCCGGCAATGGCGGGGCGGGGCTGACCAAAGGGGGGGACAGCAACCCTGTTTCCCGGGACAGAAAGCTTGTGAGGTTTGGCTTTCAGGTGCAGTGTGTGGCGCAGCCTGGGCACTCTGTGGGCAGGCAGGGCTTTCTGTGCTGGCACCTTTTCCCTGCGAGGAATCCTCATTTGGATCCGGTTTGGATCGGGTGGCCGGCAATGGCGGGGCGGGGCTGACCAAAGGGGGGGACAGCAGCAGTCTTCTTTTCCCGGGACAGAAAGCTTGTGAGGTTTGGCTTTCAGGTGCAGTGTGTGGTGCAGCCTGGGCACTCTGTGGGCAGGCAGGGCTTTCTGTGCTGGCACCTTTTCCCTGCAAGGAATCCTCATTTGGATCGCGTTTTGGGGGGGCTGCTAAAATGGCGGGGCGGGGCTGACCAAACGGGGGACAGCAGCCCTGTTTCCCGGGACAGAAAGCTTGTGAAGTTTGGCTTTCAGGTGCAGTGTGTGGCGCAGCCTGGGGTGTCCGTGAGCAGGCAGGGCTTTCTGTGCTGGCACCTTTTCCCTGCGAGGAATCCTCATTTGGATCGGGTTTTGGGGGGGCTGCTAAAATGGCGGGGCGGGGCTGATCAAAGGGGGGACAGCAGCCCTGTTTCCCGGGACAGAAAGCTTGTGAGGTTTGGCTTTCAGGTGCAGTGTGTGGCACAGCCTGGGCACTCTCTGGCCAACCTGGACTTTCTGTGCTGGCACCTTTTCCCTGCGAGGAATCCTCATTTGGATCGGATTTGTATCGGGTGGCCGGCAATGGCGGGGCGGGGCTGACCAAAGTGTGACAGCAGCAGCCTTCTTTTCCCAGGACAGAGAGCTTGTGAAGTTTGGCTTTCAGGTGCAGTGTGTGGCGCAGCCTGGGGTGTCCGTGAGCAGGCAGGGCTTTCTGTGCTGGCACCTTTTCCCTGCGAGGAATCCTCATTTGCATCGGGTTTGGATCGGGTGGCCGGCAATGGCGGGGCGGGGCTGACCAAAGGGGGGACAGCAGCCCTGTTTCCCGGGACAGAAAGCTTGTGAAGTTTGGCTTTCAGGTGCAGTGTGTGGCGCAGCCTGGGGTGTCCGTGAGCAGGCAGGGCTTTCTGTGCTGGCACCTTTTCCCTGCGAGGAATCCTCATTTGCATCGGGTTTGGATCGGGTGGCCGGCAATGGCGGGGCGGGGCTGACCAAAGGGGGGACAGCAGCCCTGTTTCCCGGGACAGAAAGCTTGTGAAGTTTGGCTTTCAGGTGCAGTGTGTGGCGCAGCCTGGGGTGTCCGTGAGCAGGCAGGGCTTTCTGTGCTGGCACCTTTTCCCTGCGAGGAATCCTCATTTGCATCGGGTTTGGATCGGGTGGCCGGCAGTGGCGGGGCGGGGCTGACCAAAGGGGGGACAGCAGCAGTCTTCTTTTCCCGGGACAGAAAGCTTGTGAGGTTTGGCTTTCAGGTGCAGTGTGTGGCGCAGCCTGGGCACTCTGTGGGCAGGCAGGGCTTTCTGTGCTGGCACCTTTTCCCTGCGAGGAATCCTCATTTGGATCGGGTTTTGATCGGGTGGCCGGCAATGGCGGGGCGGGGCTGACCAAAGGGGGGACAGCAGCCCTGTTTCCCGGGACAGAAAGCTTGTGAGGTTTGGCTTTCAGGTGCAGTGTGTGGCACAGCCTGGGCACTCTCTGGCCAACCTGGACTTTCTGTGCTGGCACCTTTTCCCTGCGAGGAATCCTCATTTGGATCGGATTTGTATCGGGTGGCCGGCAATGGCGGGTCGGGGCTGACCAAAGTGTGACAGCAGCAGCCTTCTTTTCCCAGGACAGAGAGCTTGTGAAGTTTGGCTTTCAGGTGCAGTGTGTGGCGCAGCCTGGGGTGTCCGTGAGCAGGCAGGGCTTTCTGTGCTGGCCCCTTTTCCCTGCGAGGAATCCTCATTTGCATCGGGTTTGGATCGGGTTGCCGGCAATGGCGGGGCGGGGCTGACCAAAGGGGGGGACAGCAATCCTGTTTCCCGGGACAGAAAGCTTGTGAGGTTTGGCTTTCAGGTGCAGTGTGTGGCGCAGCCTGGGCACTCTGTGGGCAGGCAGGGCTTTCTGTGCTGGCACCTTTTCCCTGCGAGGAATCCTCATTTGGATCCGGTTTGGATCGGGTGGCCGGCAATGGCGGGGCGGGGCTGACCAAAGGGGGGGACAGCAGCAGTCTTCTTTTCCCGGGACAGAAAGCTTGTGAGGTTTGGCTTTCAGGTGCAGTGTGTGGTGCAGCCTGGGCACTCCGTGGGCAGGCAGGGCTTTCTGTGCTGGCACCTTTTCCCTGCAAGGAATCCTCATTTGGATCGCGTTTTGGGGGGGCTGCTAAAATGGCGGGGCGGGGCTGACCAAACGGGGGACAGCAGCCCTGTTTCCCGGGACAGAAAGCTTGTGAAGTTTGGCTTTCAGGTGCAGTGTGTGGCGCAGCCTGGGGTGTCCGTGAGCAGGCAGGGCTTTCTGTGCTGGCACCTTTTCCCTGCGAGGAATCCTCATTTGCATCGGGTTTGGATCGGGTGGCCGGCAATGGCGGGGCGGGGCTGACCAAAGGGGGGACAGCAGCCCTGTTTCCCGGGACAGAAAGCTTGTGAGGTTTGGCTTTCAGGTGCAGTGTGTGGCGCAGCCTGGGGTGTCCGTGAGCAGGCAGGGCTTTCTGTGCTGGCACCTTTTCCCTGCGAGGAATCCTCATTTGGATCGGGTTTTGGGGGGGCTGCTAAAATGGCGGGGCGGGGCTGATCAAAGGGGGGACAGCAGCCCTGTTTCCCGGGACAGAAAGCTTGTGAGGTTTGGCTTTCAGGTGCAGTGTGTGGCACAGCCTGGGCACTCTCTGGCCAACCTGGACTTTCTGTGCTGGCACCTTTTCCCTGCAAGGAATCCTCATTTGGATAGGATTTGTATCGGGTGGCCGGCAATGGCGGGGCGGGGCTGACCAAAGGGGGGACAGCAGCAGTCTTCTTTTCCCGGGACAGAAAGCTTGTGAGGTTTGGCTTTCAGGTGCAGTGTGTGGCGCAGCCTGGGCACTCTGTGGGCAGGCAGGGCTTTCTGTGCTGGCACCTTTTCCCTGCGAGGAATCCTCATTTGCATCGGGTTTGGATCGGGTGGCCGGCAATGGCGGGGCGGGGCTGACCAAAGGGGGGACAGCAGCAGTCTTCTTTTCCCGGGACAGAAAGCTTGTGAGGTTTGGCTTTCAGGTGCAGTGTGTGGCGCAGCCTGGGCACTCTGTGGGCTGGCAGACCTTTCTGTGCTGGCACCTTTTCCCTGCGAGGAATCCTCATTTGGATCGGGATTTGGGGGGGGCTGCTAAAATGTCGGGGCGGGGCTGACCAAAGGGGGGGACAGCAGCCCTGTTTCCCGGGACAGAAAGCTTGTGAGGTTTGGCTTTCAGGTGCAGTGTGTGGCGCAGCCTGGACACTCTGTGGGCAGGCAGGGCTTTCTGTGCTGGCACCTTTTCCCTGCGAGGAATCCTCATTTGCATCGGGTTTGGATCGGGTGGCCGGCAATGGCGGGGCGGGGCTGACCAAAGGGGGGACAGCAGCCCTGTTTCCCGGGACAGAAAGCTTGTGAGGTTTGGCTTTCTGGTGCAGTGTGTGGCGCAGCCTGGGGTGTCCGTGAGCAGGCAGGGCTTTCTGTGCTGGCACCTTTTCCCTGCGAGGAATCCTCATTTGGATCGGGTTTTGGGGGGGCTGCTAAAATGGCGGGTCGGGGTTGATCAAAGGGGGGACAGCACCTCTGTTTCCCGGGACAGAAAGCTTGTGAGGTTTGGCTTTCAGGTGCAGTGTGTGGCACAGCCTGGGCACTCTCTGGCCAACCTGGACTTTCTGTGCTGGCACCTTTTCCCTGCAAGGAATCCTCATTTGGATCGGATTTGTATCGGGTGGCCGGCAATGGCGGGGCGGGGCTGACCAAAGGGGGGACAGCAGCAGTCTTCTTTTCCCGGGACAGAAAGCTTGTGAGGTTTGGCTTTCAGGTGCAGTGTGTGGCGCAGCCTGGGGTGTCCGTGAGCAGGCAGGGCTTTCTGTGCTGGCACCTTTTCCCTGCGAGGAATCCTCATTTGGGTCGGGTTTGGATCGGGTGGCCGGCAATGGCGGGGCGGGGCTGACCAAAGGGGGGACAGCAGCAGTCTTCTTTTCCCGGGACAGAAAGCTTGTGAGGTTTGGCTTTCAGGTGCAGTGTGTGGCGCAGCCTGGGCACTCTGTGGGCAGGCAGGGCTTTCTGTGCTGGCACCTTTTCCCTGCGAGGAATCCTCATTTGCATCGGGTTTGGATCGGGTTGCCGGCAATGGCGGGGCGGGGCTGACCAAAGGGGGGGACAGCAACCCTGTTTCCCGGGACAGAAAGCTTGTGAGGTTTGGCTTTCAGGTGCAGTGTGTGGCGCAGCCTGGGCACTCTGTGGGCAGGCAGGGCTTTCTGTGCTGGCACCTTTTCCCTGCGAGGAATCCTCATTTGGATCCGGTTTGGATCGGGTGGCCGGCAATGGCGGGGCGGGGCTGACCAAAGGGGGGGACAGCAGCAGTCTTCTTTTCCCGGGACAGAAAGCTTGTGAGGTTTGGCTTTCAGGTGCAGTGTGTGGTGCAGCCTGGGCACTCTGTGGGCAGGCAGGGCTTTCTGTGCTGGCACCTTTTCCCTGCGAGGAATCCTCATTTGCATCGGGTTTGGATCGGGTGGCCGGCAATGGCGGGGCGGGGCTGACCAAAGGGGGGACAGCAGCCCTGTTTCCCGGGACAGAAAGCTTGTGAAGTTTGGCTTTCAGGTGCAGTGTGTGGCGCAGCCTGGGGTGTCCGTGAGCAGGCAGGGCTTTCTGTGCTGGCACCTTTTCCCTGCGAGGAATCCTCATTTGCATCGGGTTTGGATCGGGTGGCCGGCAATGGCGGGGCGGGGCTGACCAAAGGGGGGACAGCAGCCCTGTTTCCCGGGACAGAAAGCTTGTGAAGTTTGGCTTTCAGGTGCAGTGTGTGGCGCAGCCTGGGGTGTCCGTGAGCAGGCAGGGCTTTCTGTGCTGGCACCTTTTCCCTGCGAGGAATCCTCATTTGCATCGGGTTTGGATCGGGTGGCCGGCAATGGCGGGGCGGGGCTGACCAAAGGGGGGACAGCAGCAGTCTTCTTTTCCCGGGACAGAAAGCTTGTGAGGTTTGGCTTTCAGGTGCAGTGTGTGGCGCAGCCTGGGCACTCCGTGGGCAGGCAGGGCTTTCTGTGCTGGCACCTTTTCCCTGCAAGGAATCCTCATTTGGATCGCGTTTTGGGGGGGCTGCTAAAATGGCGGGGCGGGGCTGACCAAACGGGGGACAGCAGCCCTGTTTCCCGGGACAGAAAGCTTGTGAAGTTTGGCTTTCAGGTGCAGTGTGTGGCGCAGCCTGGGGTGTCCGTGAGCAGGCAGGGCTTTCTGTGCTGGCACCTTTTCCCTGCGAGGAATCCTCATTTGCATCGGGTTTTGGGGGGGCTGCTAAAATGGCGGGGCGGGGCTGATCAAAGGGGGGACAGCAGCCCTGTTTCCCGGGACAGAAAGCTTGTGAGGTTTGGCTTTCAGGTGCAGTGTGTGGCACAGCCTGGGCACTCTCTGGCCAACCTGGACTTTCTGTGCTGGCACCTTTTCCCTGCGAGGAATCCTCATTTGGATCGGATTTGTATCGGGTGGCCGGCAATGGCGGGGCGGGGCTGACCAAAGTGTGACAGCAGCAGCCTTCTTTTCCCAGGACAGAGAGCTTGTGAGGTTTGGCTTCAGGTGCAGTGTGTGGCGCAGCCTGGGGTGTCCGTGAGCAGGCAGGGCTTTCTGTGCTGGCACCTTTTCCCTGCGAGGAATCCTCATTTGCATCGGGTTTGGATCGGGTGGCCGGCAATGGCGGGGCGGGGCTGACCAAAGGGGGGACAGCAGCCCTGTTTCCCGGGACAGAAAGCTTGTGAAGTTTGGCTTTCAGGTGCAGTGTGTGGCGCAGCCTGGGGTGTCCGTGAGCAGGCAGGGCTTTCTGTGCTGGCACCTTTTCCCTGCGAGGAATCCTCATTTGGATCGGGTTTTGGGGGGGCTGCTAAAATGGCGGGGCGGGGCTGATCAAAGGGGGACAGCACCTCTGTTTCCCGGGACAGAAAGCTTGTGAGGTTTGGCTTTCAGGTGCAGTGTGTGGCACAGCCTGGGCACTCTCTGGCCAACCTGGACTTTCTGTGCTGGCACCTTTTCCCTGCAAGGAATCCTCATTTGGATAGGATTTGTATCGGGTGGCCGGCAATGGCGGGGCGGGGCTGACCAAAGGGGGGACAGCAGCAGTCTTCTTTTCCCGGGACAGAAAGCTTGTGAGGTTTGGCTTTCAGGTGCAGTGTGTGGCGCAGCCTGGGCACTCTGTGGGCAGGCAGGGCTTTCTGTGCTGGCACCTTTTCCCTGCGAGGAATCCTCATTTGGATCGGGTTTTGATCGGGTGGCCGGCAATGGCGGGGCGGGGCTGACCAAAGGGGGGACAGCAGCAGTCTTCTTTTCCCGGGACAGAAAGCTTGTGAGGTTTGGCTTTCAGGTGCAGTGTGTGGCGCAGCCTGGGCACTCTGTGGGCAGGCAGGGCTTTCTGTGCTGGCACCTTTTCCCTGCGAGGAATCCTCATTTGGATCGGGTTTTGGGGGGGCTGCTAAAATGGCGGGGCGGGGCTGACCAAAGGGGGGACAGCAGCCCTGTTTCCCGGGACAGAAAGCTTGTGAGGTTTGGCTTTCAGGTGCAGTGTGTGGCACAGCCTGGGCACTCTCTGGCCAACCTGGACTTTCTGTGCTGGCACCTTTTCCCTGCGAGGAATCCTCATTTGGATCGGATTTCTATCGGGTGGCCGGCAATGGCGGGGCGGGGCTGACCAAAGGGGGGACAGCAGCAGCCTTCTTTTCCCAGGACAGAGAGCTTGTGAAGTTTGGCTTTCAGGTGCAGTGTGTGGCGCAGCCTGGGGTGTCCGTGAGCAGGCAGGGCTTTCTGTGCTGGCACCTTTTCCCTGCGAGGAATCCTCATTTGGATCGGATTTGTATCGGGTGGCCGGCAATGGCGGGGCGGGGCTGACCAAAGTGTGACAGCAGCAGCCTTCTTTTCCCAGGACAGAGAGCTTGTGAAGTTTGGCTTTCAGGTGCAGTGTGTGGCGCAGCCTGGGGTGTCCGTGAGCAGGCAGGGCTTTCTGTGCTGGCCCCTTTTCCCTGCGAGGAATCCTCATTTGGATCGGGTTTGGATCGGGTGGCCGGCAATGGCGGGGCGGGGCTGACCAAAGGGGGGACAGCAGCCCTGTTTCCCGGGACAGAAAGCTTGTGAAGTTTGGCTTTCAGGTGCAGTGTGTGGCGCAGCCTGGGGTGTCCGTGAGCAGGCAGGGCTTTCTGTGCTGGCACCTTTTCCCTGCGAGGAATCCTCATTTGCATCGGGTTTGGATCGGGTGGCCGGCAATGGCGGGGCGGGGCTGACCAAAGGGGGGACAGCAGCAGTCTTCTTTTCCCGGGACAGAAAGCTTGTGAGGTTTGGCTTTCAGGTGCAGTGTGTGGCGCAGCCTGGGCACTCTGTGGGCAGGCAGGGCTTTCTGTGCTGGCACCTTTTCCCTGCGAGGAATCCTCATTTGGATAGGGTTTTGGGGGGGCTGCTAAAATGGCGGGGCGGGGCTGACCAAAGGGGGGACAGCAGCCCTGTTTCCCGGGACAGAAAGCTTGTGAAGTTTGGCTTTCAGGTGTAGTGTGGGGCGCAGCCTGGGGTGTCCGTGAGTAGGCAGGGCTTTCTGTGCTGGCACCTTTTCCCTGCGAGGAATCCTCATTTGGATCGGATTTGTATCGGGTGGCCGGCAATGGCGGGGCGGGGCTGACCAAAGGGGGGACAGCAGCAGTCTTCTTTTCCCGGGACAGAAAGCTTGTGAGGTTTGGCTTTCAGGTGCAGTGTGTGGCGCAGCCTGGGCACTCTGTGGGCAGGCAGGGCTTTCTGTGCTGGCACCTTTTCCCTGCGAGGAATCCTCATTTGCATCGGGTTTTGTGGGGGCTGCTAAAATGGCGGGGCGGGGCTGACCAAAGGGGGGACAGCAGCAGTCTTCTTTTCCCGGGACAGAAAGCTTGTGAGGTTTGGCTTTCAGGTGCAGTGTGTGGTGCAGCCTGGGCACTCTGTGGGCAGGCAGGGTTTTCTGTGCTGGCACCTTTTCCCTGCAAGGATTCCTCATTTGGATCGGGTTTTGGGGGAGCTGCTAAAATGGCGGGGCGGGGCTGACCAAACGGGGGACAGCAGCCCTGTTTCCCGGGACAGAAAGCTTGTGAGGTTTGGCTTTCAGGTGCAGTGTGTGGCACAGCCTGGGGTGTCCGTGAGCAGGCAGGGCTTTCTGTGCTGGCACCTTTTCCCTGCGAGGAATCCTCATTTGGATCGGGTTTTGGGGGGGCTGCTAAAATGGCGGGGCGGGGCTGACCAAAGGGGGGGACAGCAGCCCTGTTTCCCGGGACAGAAAGCTTGTGAGGTTTGGCTTTCAGGTGCAGTGTGTGGCGCTGCCTGGACACTCTGTGGACAGGCAGGGCTTTCTGTGCTGGCACCTTTTCCCTGCGAGGAATCCTCATTTGGATCGGGTTTGGATCGGGTGGCCGGCAATGGCGGGGCGGGGCTGACCAAAGGGGGGACAGCAGCCCTGTTTCCCGGGACAGAAAGCTTGTGAGGTTTGGCTTTCAGGTGCAGTGTGTGGCGCAGCCTGGGGTGTCCGTGAGCAGGCAGGGCTTTCTGTGCTGGCACCTTTTCCCTGCGAGGAATCCTCATTTGGATCGGGTTTTGGGGGGGCTGCTAAAATGGCGGGGCGGGGCTGACCAAAGGGGGGACAGCAGCCCTGTTTCCCGGGACAGAAAGCTTGTGAAGTTTGGCTTTCAGGTGCAGTGTGTGGCGCAGCCTGGGTTGTCCGTGAGCAGGCAGGGCTTTCTGTGCTGGCACCTTTTCCCTGCGAGGAATCCTCATTTGGATCGGGTTTGGATCGGGTGGCCGGCAATGGCGGGGCGGGGCTGACCAAAGGGGGGACAGCAGCAGTCTTCTTTTCCCGGGACAGAAAGCTTGTGAGGTTTGGCTTTCAGGTGCAGTGTGTGGCGCAGCCTGGGCACTCTGTGGGCAGGCAGGGCTTTCTGTGCTGGCACCTTTTCCCTGCGAGGAATCCTCATTTGGATGGGGTTTTGGGGGGCTGCTAAAATGGCGGAGCGGGGCTGACCAAAGGGGGGACAGCAGCCCTGTTTCCCGGGACAGAAAGCTTGTGAGGTTTGGCTTTCAGGTGCAGTGTGTGGCACAGCCTGGGCACTCTCTGGCCAACCTGGACTTTCTGTGCTGGCACCTTTTCCCTGCGAGGAATCCTCATTTGGATCGGGTTTGGATCGGGTGGCCGGCAATGGCGGGGCGGGGCTGACCAAAGGGGGGACAGCAGCAGTCTTCTTTTCCCGGGACAGAAAGCTTGTGAGGTTTGGCTTTCAGGTGCAGTGTGTGGTGCAGCCTGGGCACTCTGTGGGCAGGCAGGGTTTTCTGTGCTGGCACCTTTTCCCTGCAAGGATTCCTCATTTGGATCGGGTTTTGGGGGAGCTGCTAAAATGGCGGGGCGGGGCTGACCAAAGGGGGGACAGCAGCCCTGTTTCCCGGGACAGAAAGCTTGTGAAGTTTGGCTTTCAGGTGCAGTGTGTGGCGCAGCCTGGGGTGTCCGTGAGCAGGCAGGGCTTTCTGTGCTGGCACCTTTTCCCTGCGAGGAATCCTCATTTGGATCGGGTTTTGGGGGGGCTGCTAAAATGGCGGGGCGGGGCTGATCAAAGGGGGGACAGCAGCTCTGTTTCCCGGGACAGAAAGCTTGTGAGGTTTGGCTTTCAGGTGCAGTGTGTGGCACAGCCTGGGCACTCTCTGGCCAACCTGGACTTTCTGTGCTGGCACCTTTTCCCTGCAAGGAATCCTCATTTGGATCGGGTTTGGATCGGGTGGCCGGCAATGGCGGGGCGGGGCTGACCAAAGGGGGGACAGCAGCAGTCTTCTTTTCCCGGGACAGAAAGCTTGTGAGGTTTGGCTTTCAGGTGCAGTGTGTGGCGCAGCCTGGGCACTCTGTGGGCAGGCAGGGCTTTCTGTGCTGGCACCTTTTCCCTGCGAGGAATCCTCATTTGGATCGGGTTTGGATCGGGTGGCCGGCAATGGCGGGGCGGGGCTGACCAAAGGGGGGACAGCAGCAGTCTTCTTTTCCCGGGACAGAAAGCTTGTGAGGTTTGGCTTTCAGGTGCAGTGTGTGGCGCAGCCTGGGGTGTCCGTGAGCAGGCAGGGCTTTCTGTGCTGGCACCTTTTCCCTGCGAGGAATCCTCATTTGGATGGGGTTTTGGGGGGGCTGCTAAAATGGCGGGGCGGGGCTGACCAAAGGGGGGGACAGCAACCCTGTTTCCCGGGACAGAAAGCTTGTGAGGTTTGGCTTTCAGGTGCAGTGTGTGGCGCAGCCTGGGGTGTCCGTGAGCAGGCAGACCTTTCTGTGCTGGCACCTTTTCCCTGCGAGGAATCCTCATTTGGATGGGGTTTTGGGGGGGCTGCTAAAATGGCGGGGCGGGGCTGACCAAAGAGGGGACAGCAGCCCTGTTTCCCGGGACAGAAAGCTTGTGAAGTTTGGCTTTCAGGTGCAGTGTGTGGCGCAACCTGGGGTGTCCGTGAGCAGGCAGGGCTTTCTGTGCTGGCACCTTTTCCCTGCGAGGAATCCTCATTTGGATAGGGTTTTGGGGGGGCTGCTAAAATGGCGGGGCGGGGCTGATCAAAGGGGGGACAGCAGCTCTGTTTCCCGGGACAGAAAGCTTGTGAGGTTTGGCTTTCAGGTGCAGTGTGTGGCACAGCCTGGGCACTCTCTGGCCAACCTGGACTTTCTGTGCTGGCACCTTTTCCCTGCGAGGAATCCTCATTTGGATCGGGTTTGGATCGGGTGGCCGGCAATGGCGGGGCGGGGCTGACCAAAGGGGGGACAGCAGCAGTCTTCTTTTCCCGGGACAGAAAGCTTGTGAGGTTTGGCTTTCAGGTGCAGTGTGTGGTGCAGCCTGGGCACTCTGTGGGCAGGCAGGGTTTTCTGTGCTGGCACCTTTTCCCTGCAAGGATTCCTCATTTGGATCGGGTTTTGGGGGAGCTGCTAAAATGGCGGGGCGGGGCTGACCAAACGGGGGACAGCAGCCCTGTTTCCCGGGACAGAAAGCTTGTGAGGTTTGGCTTTCAGGTGCAGTGTGTGGCACAGCCTGGGGTGTCTGTGAGCAGGCAGGGCTTTCTGTGCTGGCACCTTTTCCCTGCGAGGAATCCTCATTTGGATGGGGTTTTGGGGGGGCTGCTAAAATGGCGGGGCGGGGCTGACCAAAGGGGGGGACAGCAGCCCTGTTTCCCGGGACAGAAAGCTTGTGAGGTTTGGCTTTCAGGTGCAGTGTGTGGCGCAGCCTGGGCACTTTGTGGGCAGCCAGGGCTTTCTGTGCTGGCACCTTTTCCCTGCGAGGAATCCTCATTTGGATGGGGTTTTGGGGGGGCTGCTAAAATGGCGGGGCGGGGCTGACCAAAGGGGGGACAGCAGCCCTGTTTCCCGGGACAGAAAGCTTGTGAAGTTTGGCTTTCAGGTGCAGTGTGTGGTGCAGCCTGGGGTGTCCGTGAGCAGGCAGGGCTTTCTGTGCTGGCACCTTTTCCCTGCGAGGAATCCTCATTTGGATCGGGTTTGGATCGGGTGGCCGGCAATGGCGGGGCGGGGCTGACCAAAGGGGGGACAGCAGCCCTGTTTCCCGGGACAGAAAGCTTGTGAGGTTTGGCTTTCAGGTGCAGTGTGTGGCGCAGCCTGGGCACTCTGTGGGCAACCAGGGCTTTCTGTGCTGGCACCTTTTCCCTGCGAGGAATCCTCATTTGGATCGGGTTTGGATCGGGTGGCCGGCAATGGCGGGGCGGGGCTGACCAAAGTGTGACAGCAGCAGCCTTCTTTTCCCAGGACAGAGAGCTTGTGAAGTTTGGCTTTCAGGTGCAGTGTGTGGCGCAGCCTGGGGTGTCCGTGAGCAGGCAGGGCTTTCTGTGCTGGCCCCTTTTCCCTGCGAGGAATCCTCATTTGGATCGGGTTTGGATCGGGTGGCCGGCAATGGCGGGGCGGGGCTGACCAAAGGGGGGACAGCAGCCCTGTTTCCCGGGACAGAAAGCTTGTGAAGTTTGGCTTTCAGGTGCAGTGTGTGGCGCAGCCTGGGGTGTCCGTGAGCAGGCAGGGCTTTCTGTGCTGGCACCTTTTCCCTGCGAGGAATCCTCATTTGCATCGGGTTTGGATCGGGTGGCCGGCAATGGCGGGGCGGGGCTGACCAAAGGGGGGACAGCAGCCCTGTTTCCCGGAACAGAAAGCTTGTGAGGTTTGGCTTTCAGGTGCAGTGTGTGGCGCAGCCTGGGGTGTCCGTGAGCAGGCAGGGCTTTCTGTGCTGGCACCTTTTCCCTGCGAGGAATCCTCATTTGGATCGGGTTTTGGGGGGCTGCTAAAATGGCGGGGCGGGGCTGATTAAAGGGGGGACAGCACCTCTGTTTCCCGGGACAGAAAGCTTGTGAGGTTTGGCTTTCAGGTGCAGTGTGTGGCACAGCCTGGGCACTCTCTGGCCAACCTGGACTTTCTGTGCTGGCACCTTTTCCCTGCAAGGAATCCTCATTTGGATCGGATTTGTATCGGGTGGCCGGCAATGGCGGGGCGGGGCTGACCAAAGGGGGGACAGCAGCAGTCTTCTTTTCCCGGGACAGAAAGCTTGTGAGGTTTGGCTTTCAGGTGCAGTGTGTGGCGCAGCCTGGGCACTCTGTGGGCATGCAGGGCTTTCTGTGCTGGCACCTTTTCCCTGCGAGGAATCCTCATTTGGATCGGGTTTTGATCGGGTGGCCGGCAATGGCGGGGCGGGGCTGACCAAAGGGGGGACAGCAGCAGTCTTCTTTTCCCGGGACAGAAAGCTTGTGAGGTTTGGCTTTCAGGTGCAGTGTGTGGTGCAGCCTGGGCACTCTGTGGGCAGGCAGGGCTTTCTGTGCTGGCACCTTTTCCCTGCAAGGATTCCTCATTTGGATCGGGTTTTGGGGGAGCTGCTAAAATGGCGGGGCGGGGCTGACCAAACGGGGGACAGCAGCCCTGTTTCCCGGGACAGAAAGCTTGTGAGGTTTGGCTTTCAGGTGCAGTTTGTGGCACAGCCTGGGGTGTCCGTGAGCAGGCAGGGCTTTCTGTGCTGGCACCTTTTCCCTGCGAGGAATCCTCATTTGGATGGGGTTTTGGGGGGGCTGCTAAAATGGCGGGGCGGGGCTGACCAAAGGGGGGACAGCAGCCCTGTTTCCCGGGACAGAAAGCTTGTGAAGTTTGGCTTTCAGGTGCAGTGTGTGGCGCTGCCTGGACACTCTGTGGGCAGGCAGGGCTTTCTGTGCTGGCACCTTTTCCCTGCGAGGAATCCTCATTTGGATCGGGTTTGGATCGGGTGGCCGGCAATGGCGGGGCGGGGCTGACCAAAGGGGGGACAGCAGCAGTCTTCTTTTCCCGGGACAGAAAGCTTGTGAGGTTTGGCTTTCAGGTGCAGTGTGTGGCGCTGCCTGGGCACTCTGTGGGCAGGCAGGGCTTTCTGTGCTGGCACCTTTTCCCTGCGAGGAATCCTCATTTGGATAGGGTTTTGGGGGGGCTGCTAAAATGGCGGGGCGGGGCTGACCAAAGGGGGGACAGCAGCCCTGTTTCCCGGGACAGAAAGCTTGTGAAGTTTGGCTTTCAGGTGTAGTGTGGGGCGCAGCCTGGGGTGTCCGTGAGTAGGCAGGGCTTTCTGTGCTGGCACCTTTTCCCTGCGAGGAATCCTCATTTGGATCGGATTTGTATCGGGTGGCCGGCAATGGCGGGGCGGGGCTGACCAAAGGGGGGACAGCAGCAGTCTTCTTTTCCCGGGACAGAAAGCTTGTGAGGTTTGGCTTTCAGGTGCAGTGTGTGGTGCAGCCTGGGCACTCTGTGGGCAGGCAGGGTTTTCTGTGCTGGCACCTTTTCCCTGCAAGGATTCCTCATTTGGATCGGGTTTTGGGGGAGCTGCTAAAATGGCGGGGCGGGGCTGACCAAAGGGGGGGACAGCAGCCCTGTTTCCCGGGACAGAAAGCTTGTGAGGTTTGGCTTTCAGGTGCAGTGTGTGGCGCTGCCTGGACACTCTGTGGACAGGCAGGGCTTTCTGTGCTGGCACCTTTTCCCTGCGAGGAATCCTCATTTGGATCGGGTTTGGATCGGGTGGCCGGCAATGGCGGGGCGGGGCTGACCAAAGGGGGGACAGCAGCCCTGTTTCCCGGGACAGAAAGCTTGTGAGGTTTGGCTTTCAGGTGCAGTGTGTGGCGCAGCCTGGGGTGTCCGTGAGCAGGCAGGGCTTTCTGTGCTGGCACCTTTTCCCTGCGAGGAATCCTCATTTGGATCGGGTTTTGGGGGGGCTGCTAAAATGGCGGGGCGGGGCTGACCAAAGGGGGGAGAGCAGCCCTGTTTCCCGGGACAGAAAGCTTGTGAAGTTTGGCTTTCAGGTGCAGTGTGTGGCGCAGCCTGGGTTGTCCGTGAGCAGGCAGGGCTTTCTGTGCTGGCACCTTTTCCCTGCGAGGAATCCTCATTTGGATCGGGTTTGGATCGGGTGGCCGGCAATGGCGGGGCGGGGCTGAGCAAAGGGGGGACAGCAGCAGTCTTCTTTTCCCGGGACAGAAAGCTTGTGAGGTTTGGCTTTCAGGTGCAGTGTGTGGCGCAGCCTGGGCACTCTGTGGGCAGGCAGGGCTTTCTGTGCTGGCACATTTTCCCTGCGAGGAATCCTCATTTGCATCGGGTTTTGTGGGGGCTGCTAAAATGGCGGGGCGGGGCTGACCAAAGGGGGGACAGCAGCCCTGTTTCCCGGGACAGAAAGCTTGTGAAGTTTGGCTTTCAGGTGCAGTGTGTGGCGCAGCCTGGGCACTCTGTGGGCAGCCAGGGCTTTCTGTGCTGGCACCTTTTCCCTGCGAGGAATCCTCATTTGGATCGGGTTTGGATCGGGTGGCCGGCAATGGCGGGGCGGGGCTGACCAAAGGGGGGACAGCAGCAGTCTTCTTTTCCCGGGACAGAAAGCTTGTGAGGTTTGGCTTTCAGGTGCAGTGTGTGGCGCAGCCTGGGCACTCTGTGGGCAGGCAGGGCTTTCTGTGCTGGCACCTTTTCCCTGCGAGGAATCCTCATTTGGATCGGGTTTGGATCGGGTGGCCGGCAATGGCGGGGCGGGGCTGACCAAAGGGGGGACAGCAGCAGTCTTCTTTTCCCGGGACAGAAAGCTTGTGAGGTTTGGCTTTCAGGTGCAGTGTGTGGCGCAGCCTGGGGTGTCCGTGAGCAGGCAGGGCTTTCTGTGCTGGCACCTTTTCCCTGCGAGGAATCCTCATTTGGATGGGGTTTTGGGGGGGCTGCTAAAATGGCGGGGCGGGGCTGACCAAAGGGGGGGACAGCAACCCTGTTTCCCGGGACAGAAAGCTTGTGAGGTTTGGCTTTCAGGTGCAGTGTGTGGCGCAGCCTGGGGTGTCCGTGAGCAGGCAGACCTTTCTGTGCTGGCACCTTTTCCCTGCGAGGAATCCTCATTTGGATAGGGTTTTGGGGGGGCTGCTAAAATGGCGGGGCGGGGCTGATCAAAGGGGGGACAGCAGCTCTGTTTCCCGGGACAGAAAGCTTGTGAGGTTTGGCTTTCAGGTGCAGTGTGTGGCACAGCCTGGGCACTCTCTGGCCAACCTGGACTTTCTGTGCTGGCACCTTTTCCCTGCGAGGAATCCTCATTTGGATCGGGTTTGGATCGGGTGGCCGGCAATGGCGGGGCGGGGCTGACCAAAGGGGGGACAGCAGCAGTCTTCTTTTCCCGGGACAGAAAGCTTGTGAGGTTTGGCTTTCAGGTGCAGTGTGTGGTGCAGCCTGGGCACTCTGTGGGCAGGCAGGGTTTTCTGTGCTGGCACCTTTTCCCTGCAAGGATTCCTCATTTGGATCGGGTTTTGGGGGAGCTGCTAAAATGGCGGGGCGGGGCTGACCAAACGGGGGACAGCAGCCCTGTTTTTCGGGACAGAAAGCTTGTGAGGTTTGGCTTTCAGGTGCAGTGTGTGGCACAGCCTGGGGTGTCTGTGAGCAGGCAGGGCTTTCTGTGCTGGCACCTTTTCCCTGCGAGGAATCCTCATTTGGATGGGGTTTTGGGGGGGCTGCTAAAATGGCGGGGCGGGGCTGACCAAAGGGGGGGACAGCAGCCCTGTTTCCCGGGACAGAAAGCTTGTGAGGTTTGGCTTTCAGGTGCAGTGTGTGGCGCAGCCTGGACACTCTGTGGACAGGCAGGGCTTTCTGTGCTGGCACCTTTTCCCTGCGAGGAATCCTCATTTGCATCGGGTTTGGATCGGGTGGCCGGCAATGGCGGGGCGGGGCTGACCAAAGGGGGGACAGCAGCCCTGTTTCCCGGGACAGAAAGCTTGTGAGGTTTGGCTTTCAGGTGCAGTGTGTGGCGCAGCCTGGGGTGTCCGTGAGCAGGCAGGGCTTTCTGTGCTGGCACCTTTTCCCTGCGAGGAATCCTCATTTGGATCGGGTTTTGGGGGGGCTGCTAAAATGGCGGGGCGGGTCTGACCAAAGGGGGGACAGCAGCCCTGTTTCCCGGGACAGAAAGCTTGTGAGGTTTGGCTTTCAGGTGCAGTGTGTGGCGCAGCCTGGGGTGTCTGTGAGCAGGCAGGGCTTTCTGTGCTGGCACCTTTTCCCTGCGAGGAATCCTCATTTGGATCGGGTTTTGGGGGGGCTGCTAAAATGGCGGGGCTGGGCTGACCAAACGGGGGAACAGTAGCCCTGTTTCCCGGGACAGAAAGCTTGTGAGGTTTGGCTTTCAGGTGCAGTGTGTGGCACAGCCTGGGCACTCTCTGGCCAACCTGGACTTTCTGTGCTGGCACCTTTTCCCTGCAAGGAATCCTCATTTGCATCGGGTTTGGATCGGGTGGCCGGCAATGGCGGGGCGGGGCTGACCAAAGGGGGGACAGCAGCAGTCTTCTTTTCCCGGGACAGAAAGCTTGTGAGGTTTGGCTTTCAGGTGCAGTGTGTGGCGCAGCCTGGGGTGTCCGTGAGCAGGCAGGGCTTTCTGTGCTGGCACCTTTTCCCTGCGAGGAATCCTCATTTGGATCGGGTTTGGATCGGGTGGCCGGCAATGGCGGGGCGGGGCTGACCAAAGGGGGGACAGCAGCAGTCTTCTTTTCCCGGGACAGAAAGCTTGTGAGGTTTGGCTTTCAGGTGCAGTGTGTGGCGCAGCCTGGGGTGTCCGTGAGCAGGCAGACCTTTCTGTGCTGGCACCTTTTCCCTGCGAGTAATCCTCATTTGGATCGGGTTTTGGGGGGGCTGCTAAAATGGCGGGTCGGGGCTGATCAAAGGGGGGACAGCACCTCTGTTTCCCGGGACAGAAAGCTTGTGAGGTTTGGCTTTCAGGTGCAGTGTGTGGCACAGCCTGGGCACTCTCTGGCCAACCTGGACTTTCTGTGCTGGCACCTTTTCCCTGCAAGGAATCCTCATTTGGATCGGATTTGTATCGGGTGGCCGGCAATGGCGAGGCGGGGCTGACCAAAGGGGGGACAGCAGCAGTCTTCTTTTCCCGGGACAGAAAGCTTGTGAGGTTTGGCTTTCAGGTGCAGTGTGTGGCGCAGCCTGGGCACTCTGTGGGCAGGCAGGGCTTTCTGTGCTGGCACCTTTTCCCTGCGAGGAATCCTCATTTGGATGGGGTTTTGGGGGGGCTGCTAAAATGGCGGGGCGGGGCTGACCAAAGGGGGGACAGCAGCCCTGTTTCCCGGGACAGAAAGCTTGTGAAGTTTGGCTTTCAGGTGCAGTGTGTGGCGCAGCCTGGGGTGTCCGTGAGCAGGCAGGGCTTTCTGTGCTGGCACCTTTTCCCTGCGAGGAATCCTCATTTGGATAGGGTTTTGGGGGGGCTGCTAAAATGGCGGGGCGGGGCTGATCAAAGGGGGGACAGCAGCTCTGTTTCCCGGGACAGAAAGCTTGTGAGGTTTGGCTTTCAGGTGCAGTGTGTGGCACAGCCTGGGCACTCTCTGGCCAACCTGGACTTTCTGTGCTGGCACCTTTTCCCTGCGAGGAATCCTCATTTGGATCGGGTTTGGATCGGGTGGCCGGCAATGGCGGGGCGGGGCTGACCAAAGGGGGGACAGCAGCAGTCTTCTTTTCCCGGGACAGAAAGCTTGTGAGGTTTGGCTTTCAGGTGCAGTGTGTGGCGCAGCCTGGGCACTCTGTGGGCAGGCAGGGCTTTCTGTGCTGGCACCTTTTCCCTGCGAGGAATCCTCATTTGGATCGGGTTTTGGGGGGGCTGCTAAAATGGCGGGGCTGGGCTGACCAAAGGGGGGAACAGTAGCCCTGTTTCCCGGGACAGAAAGCTTGTGAGGTTTGGCTTTCAGGTGCAGTGTGTGGCACAGCCTGGGCACTCTCTGGCCAACCTGGACTTTCTGTGCTGGCACCTTTTCCCTGCAAGGAATCCTCATTTGCATCGGGTTTGGATCGGGTGGCCGGCAATGGCGGGGCGGGGCTGACCAAAGGGGGGACAGCAGCAGTCTTCTTTTCCCGGGACAGAAAGCTTGTGAGGTTTGGCTTTCAGGTGCAGTGTGTGGCGCAGCCTGGGGTGTCCGTGAGCAGGCAGGGCTTTCTGTGCTGGCACCTTTTCCCTGCGAGGAATCCTCATTTGGATCGGGTTTGGATCGGGTGGCCGGCAATGGCGGGGCGGGGCTGACCAAAGGGGGGGACAGCAACCCTGTTTCCCGGGACAGAAAGCTTGTGAGGTTTGGCTTTCAGGTGCAGTGTGTGGCGCAGCCTGGGGTGTCCGTGAGCAGGCAGACCTTTCTGTGCTGGCACCTTTTCCCTGCGAGGAATCCTCATTTGGATGGGGTTTTGGGGGGGCTGCTAAAATGGCGGGGCGGGTCTGACCAAAGGGGGGACAGCAGCCCTGTTTCCCGGGACAGAAACCTTGTGAAGTTTGGCTTTCAGGTGCAGTGTGTGGCGCAACCTGGGGTGTCCGTGAGCAGGCAGGGCTTTCTGTGCTGGCACCTTTTCCCTGCGAGGAATCCTCATTTGGATCGGGTTTGGATCGGGTGGCCGGCAATGGCGGGGCGGGGCTGACCAAAGGGGGGACAGCAACCCTGTTTCCCGGGACAGAAAGCTTGTGAGGTTTGGCTTTCAGGTGCAGTGTGTGGCGCAGCCTGGGCACTCTGTGGGCAGGCAGGGCTTTCTGTGCTGGCACCTTTTCCCTGCGAGGAATCCTCATTTGGATCGGGTTTGGATCGGGTGGCCGGCAATGGCGGGGCGGGGCTGACCAAAGGGGGGACAGCAGCAGTCTTCTTTTCCCGGGACAGAAAGCTTGTGAGGTTTGGCTTTCAGGTGCAGTGTGTGGCGCAGCCTGGGCACTCTGTGGGCAGGCAGGGCTTTCTGTGCTGGCACCTTTTCCCTGCGAGGAATCCTCATTTGGATCGGGTTTTGGGGGGGCTGCTAAAATGGCGGGGCGGGACTGATCAAAGGGGGGAACAGTAGCCCTGTTTCCCGGGACAGAAAGCTTGTGAGGTTTGGCTTTCAGGTGCAGTGTGTGGTACAGCCTGGGCACTCTGTGGCCAACCTGGACTTTCTGTGCTGGCACCTTTTCCCTGCAAGGAATCCTCATTTGCATCGGGTTTGGATCGGGTGGCCGGCAATGGCGGGGCGGGGCTGACCAAAGGGGGGACAGCAGCAGTCTTCTTTTCCCGGGACAGAAAGCTTGTGAGGTTTGGCTTTCAGGTGCAGTGTGTGGCGCAGCCTGGGGTGTCCGTGAGCAGGCAGGGCTTTCTGTGCTGGCACCTTTTCCCTGCGAGGAATCCTCATTTGGATCGGGTTTGGATCGGGTGGCCGGCAATGGCGGGGCGGGGCTGACCAAAGGGGGGACAGCAACCCTGTTTCCCGGGACAGAAAGCTTGTGAAGTTTGGCTTTCAGGTGCAGTGTGTGGCGCAGCCTGGGGTGTCCGTGAGCAGGCAGACCTTTCTGTGCTGGCACCTTTTCCCTGCGAGGAATCCTCATTTGGATCGGGTTTTGGGGGGGCTGCTAAAATGGCGGGGCGGGGCTGATCAAAGGGGGGACAGCACCTCTGTTTCCCGGGACAGAAAGCTTTTGAAGTTTGGCTTTCAGGTGCAGTGTGTGGCACAGCCTGGGCATTCTCTGGCCAACCTGGACTTTCTGTGCTGGCACCTTTTCCCTGCAAGGAATCCTCATTTGCATCGGGTTTGGATCGGGTGGCCGGCAATGGCGGGGCGGGGCTGACCAAAGGGGGGACAGCAGCAGTCTTCTTTTCCCGGGACAGAAAGCTTGTGAGGTTTGGCTTTCAGGTGCAGTGTGTGGTGCAGCCTGGGCACTCTGTGGGCAGGCAGGGTTTTCTGTGCTGGCACCTTTTCCCTGCAAGGATTCCTCATTTGGATCGGGTTTTGGGGGGGCTGCTAAAATGGCGGGGCGGGGCTGACCAAAGGGGGGGACAGCAGCCCTGTTTCCCGGGACAGAAAGCTTGTGAGGTTTGGCTTTCAGGTGCAGTGTGTGGCGCTGCCTGGACACTCTGTGGGCAGGCAGGGCTTTCTGTGCTGGCACCTTTTCCCTGCGAGGAATCCTCATTTGGATCGGGTTTGGATCGGGTGGCCGGCAATGGCGGGGCGGGGCTGACCAAAGGGGGGACAGCAGCAGTCTTCTTTTCCCGGGACAGAAAGCTTGTGAGGTTTGGCTTTCAGGTGCAGTGTGTGGCGCAGCCTGGGGTGTCCGTGAGCAGGCAGACCTTTCTGTGCTGGCACCTTTTCCCTGCGAGGAATCCTCATTTGGATGGGGTTTTGGGGGGGCTGCTAAAATGGCGGGGCGGGGCTGACCAAAGGGGGGACAGCAGCCCTGTTTCCCGGGACAGAAAGCTTGTGAAGTTTGGCTTTCAGGTGCAGTGTGTGGCGCAGCCTGGGGTGTCCGTGAGCAGGCAGGGCTTTCTGTGCTGGCACCTTTTCCCTGCGAGGAATCCTCATTTGGATAGGGTTTTGGGGGGGCTGTTAAAATGGCGGGGCGGGGCTGATCAAAGGGGGGACAGCAGCTCTGTTTCCCGGGACAGAAAGCTTGTGAGGTTTGGCTTTCAGGTGCAGTGTGTGGCACAGCCTGGGCACTCTCTGGCCAACCTGGACTTTCTGTGCTGGCACCTTTTCCCTGCGAGGAATCCTCATTTGGATCGGATTTGTATCGGGTGGCCGGCAATGGCGGGGCGGGGCTGACCAAATGTGACAGCAGCAGCCTTCTTTTCCCAGGACAGAGAGCTTGTGAGGTTTGGATTTCAGGTGCAGTGTGTGGCGCAGCCTGGGGTGTCCGTGAGCAGGCAGGGCTTTCTGTGCTGGCCCCTTTTCCCTGCGAGGAATCCTCATTTGCATCGGGTTTGGATCGGGTGGCCGGCAATGGCGGGGCGGGGCTGACCAAGGGGGGGACAGCAGCCCTGTTTCCCGGGACAGAAAGCTTGTGAAGTTTGGCTTTCAGGTGTAGTGTGGGGCGCAGCCTGGGGTGTCCGTGAGTAGGCAGGGCTTTCTGTGCTGGCACCTTTTCCCTGCGAGGAATCCTCATTTGGATCGGATTTGGATCGGGTGGCCGGCAATGGCGGGGCGGGGCTGACCAAAGGGGGGACAGCAGCAGTCTTCTTTTCCCGGGACAGAAAGCTTGTGAGGTTTGGCTTTCAGGTGCAGTGTGTGGTGCAGCCTGGGCACTCTGTGGGCAGGCAGGGTTTTCTGTGCTGGCACCTTTTCCCTGCAAGGATTCCTCATTTGGATCGGGTTTTGGGGGAGCTGCTAAAATGGCGGGGCGGGGCTGACCAAAGGGGGGGACAGCAGCCCTGTTTCCCGGGACAGAAAGCTTGTGAGGTTTGGCTTTCAGGTGCAGTGTGTGGCGCTGCCTGGACACTCTGTGGACAGGCAGGGCTTTCTGTGCTGGCACCTTTTCCCTGCGAGGAATCCTCATTTGGATCGGGTTTGGATCGGGTGGCCGGCAATGGCGGGGCGGGGCTGACCAAAGGGGGGACAGCAGCCCTGTTTCCCGGGACAGAAAGCTTGTGAGGTTTGGCTTTCAGGTGCAGTGTGTGGCGCAGCCTGGGGTGTCCGTGAGCAGGCAGACCTTTCTGTGCTGGCACCTTTTCCCTGCGAGGAATCCTCATTTGGATGGGGTTTTGGGGGGGCTGCTAAAATGGCGGGGCGGGGCTGACCAAAGGGGGGACAGCAGCTCTGTTTCCCGGGACAGAAAGCTTGTGAGGTTTGGCTTTCAGGTGCAGTGTGTGGCACAGCCTGGGCACTCTCTGGCCAACCTGGACTTTCTGTGCTGGCACCTTTTCCCTGCGAGGAATCCTCATTTGGATCGGGTTTGGATCGGGTGGCCGGCAATGGCGGGGCGGGGCTGACCAAAGGGGGGACAGCAGCAGTCTTCTTTTCCCGGGACAGAAAGCTTGTGAGGTTTGGCTTTCAGGTGCAGTGTGTGGCGCAGCCTGGGGTGTCCGTGAGCAGGCAGGGCTTTCTGTGCTGGCACCTTTTCCCTGCGAGGAATCCTCATTTGGATGGGGTTTTGGGGGGGCTGCTAAAATGGCGGGGCGGGGCTGACCAAAGGGGGGGACAGCAACCCTGTTTCCCGGGACAGAAAGCTTGTGAGGTTTGGCTTTCAGGTGCAGTGTGTGGCGCAGCCTGGGGTGTCCGTGAGCAGGCAGACCTTTCTGTGCTGGCACCTTTTCCCTGCGAGGAATCCTCATTTGGATGGGGTTTTGGGGGGGCTGCTAAAATGGCGGGGCGGGGCTGACCAAAGAGGGGACAGCAGCCCTGTTTCCCGGGACAGAAAGCTTGTGAAGTTTGGCTTTCAGGTGCAGTGTGTGGCGCAACCTGGGGTGTCCGTGAGCAGGCAGGGCTTTCTGTGCTGGCACCTTTTCCCTGCGAGGAATCCTCATTTGGATGGGGTTTTGGGGGGGCTGCTAAAATGGCGGGGCGGGGCTGATCAAAGGGGGGACAGCAGCTCTGTTTCCCGGGACAGAAAGCTTGTGAGGTTTGGCTTTCAGGTGCAGTGTGTGGCACAGCCTGGGCACTCTCTGGCCAACCTGGACTTTCTGTGCTGGCACCTTTTCCCTGCGAGGAATCCTCATTTGGATCGGGTTTGGATCGGGTGGCCGGCAATGGCGGGGCGGGGCTGACCAAAGGGGGGACAGCAGCAGTCTTCTTTTCCCGGGACAGAAAGCTTGTGAGGTTTGGCTTTCAGGTGCAGTGTGTGGTGCAGCCTGGGCACTCTGTGGGCAGGCAGGGTTTTCTGTGCTGGCACCTTTTCCCTGCAAGGATTCCTCATTTGGATCGGGTTTTGGGGGAGCTGCTAAAATGGCGGGGCGGGGCTGACCAAACGGGGGACAGCAGCCCTGTTTCCCGGGACAGAAAGCTTGTGAGGTTTGGCTTTCAGGTGCAGTGTGTGGCACAGCCTGGGGTGTCTGTGAGCAGGCAGGGCTTTCTGTGCTGGCACCTTTTCCCTGCGAGGAATCCTCATTTGGATGGGGTTTTGGGGGGGCTGCTAAAATGGCGGGGCGGGGCTGACCAAAGGGGGGGACAGCAGCCCTGTTTCCCGGGACAGAAAGCTTGTGAGGTTTGGCTTTCAGGTGCAGTGTGTGGCGCAGCCTGGACACTCTGTGGACAGGCAGGGCTTTCTGTGCTGGCACCTTTTCCCTGCGAGGAATCCTCATTTGCATCGGGTTTGGATCGGGTGGCCGGCAATGGCGGGGCGGGGCTGACCAAAGGGGGGACAGCAGCCCTGTTTCCCGGGACAGAAAGCTTGTGAGGTTTGGCTTTCAGGTGCAGTGTGTGGCGCAGCCTGGGGTGTCCGTGAGCAGGCAGGGCTTTCTGTGCTGGCACCTTTTCCCTGCGAGGAATCCTCATTTGGATCGGGTTTTGGGGGGGCTGCTAAAATGGCGGGGCGGGGCTGACCAAAGGGGGGACAGCAGCCCTGTTTCCCGGGACAGAAAGCTTGTGAGGTTTGGCTTTCAGGTGCAGTGTGTGGCGCAGCCTGGGGTGTCCGTGAGCAGGCAGGGCTTTCTGTGCTGGCACCTTTTCCCTGCGAGGAATCCTCATTTGGATCGGGTTTTGGGGGGGCTGCTAAAATGGCGGGGCTGGGCTGACCAAACGGGGGAACAGTAGCCCTGTTTCCCGGGACAGAAAGCTTGTGAGGTTTGGCTTTCAGGTGCAGTGTGTGGCACAGCCTGGGCACTCTCTGGCCAACCTGGACTTTCTGTGCTGGCACCTTTTCCCTGCAAGGAATCCTCATTTGCATCGGGTTTGGATCGGGTGGCCGGCAATGGCGGGGCGGGGCTGACCATAGGGGGGACAGCAGCAGTCTTCTTTTCCGGGACAGAAAGCTTGTGAGGTTTGGCTTTCAGGTGCAGTGTGTGGCGCAGCCTGGGGTGTCCGTGAGCAGGCAGGGCTTTCTGTGCTGGCACCTTTTCCCTGCGAGGAATCCTCATTTGGATCGGGTTTGGATCGGGTGGCCGGCAATGGCGGGGCGGGGCTGACCAAAGGGGGGACAGCAGCAGTCTTCTTTTCCCGGGACAGAAAGCTTGTGAGGTTTGGCTTTCAGGTGCAGTGTGTGGCGCAGCCTGGGGTGTCCGTGAGCAGGCAGACCTTTCTGTGCTGGCACCTTTTCCCTGCGAGTAATCCTCATTTGGATCGGGTTTTGGGGGGGCTGCTAAAATGGCGGGTCGGGGCTGATCAAAGGGGGGACAGCACCTCTGTTTCCCGGGACAGAAAGCTTGTGAGGTTTGGCTTTCAGGTGCAGTGTGTGGCACAGCCTGGGCACTCTCTGGCCAACCTGGACTTTCTGTGCTGGCACCTTTTCCCTGCAAGGAATCCTCATTTGGATCGGATTTGTATCGGGTGGCCGGCAATGGCGAGGCGGGGCTGACCAAAGGGGGGACAGCAGCAGTCTTCTTTTCCCGGGACAGAAAGCTTGTGAGGTTTGGCTTTCAGGTGCAGTGTGTGGCGCAGCCTGGGCACTCTGTGGGCAGGCAGGGCTTTCTGTGCTGGCACCTTTTCCCTGCGAGGAATCCTCATTTGGATCGGGTTTTGGGGGGGCTGCTAAAATGGCGGGGCGGGGCTGACCAAAGGGGGGACAGCAGCCCTGTTTCCCGGGACAGAAAGCTTGTGAAGTTTGGCTTTCAGGTGCAGTGTGTGGCGCAGCCTGGGGTGTCCGTGAGCAGGCAGGGCTTTCTGTGCTGGCACCTTTTCCCTGCGAGGAATCCTCATTTGGATAGGGTTTTGGGGGGGCTGCTAAAATGGCGGGGCGGGGCTGATCAAAGGGGGACAGCAGCCCTGTTTCCCGGGACAGAAAGCTTGTGAGGTTTGGCTTTCAGGTGCAGTGTGTGGCACAGCCTGGGCACTCTCTGGCCAACCTGGACTTTCTGTGCTGGCACCTTTTCCCTGCGAGGAATCCTCATTTGGATCGGGTTTGGATCGGGTGGCCGGCAATGGCGGGGCGGGGCTGACCAAAGGGGGGACAGCAGCAGTCTTCTTTTCCCGGGACAGAAAGCTTGTGAGGTTTGGCTTTCAGGTGCAGTGTGTGGCGCAGCCTGGGCACTCTGTGGGCAGGCAGGGCTTTCTGTGCTGGCACCTTTTCCCTGCGAGGAATCCTCATTTGGATCGGGTTTTGGGGGGGCTGCTAAAATGGCGGGGCTGGGCTGACCAAAGGGGGGAACAGTAGCCCTGTTTCCCGGGACAGAAAGCTTGTGAGGTTTGGCTTTCAGGTGCAGTGTGTGGCACAGCCTGGGCACTCTCTGGCCAACCTGGACTTTCTGTGCTGGCACCTTTTCCCTGCAAGGAATCCTCATTTGCATCGGGTTTGGATCGGGTGGCCGGCAATGGCGGGGCGGGGCTGACCAAAGGGGGGACAGCAGCAGTCTTCTTTTCCCGGGACAGAAAGCTTGTGAGGTTTGGCTTTCAGGTGCAGTGTGTGGCGCAGCCTGGGGTGTCCGTGAGCAGGCAGGGCTTTCTGTGCTGGCACCTTTTCCCTGCGAGGAATCCTCATTTGGATCGGGTTTGGATCGGGTGGCCGGCAATGGCGGGGCGGGGCTGACCAAAGGGGGGGACAGCAACCCTGTTTCCCGGGACAGAAAGCTTGTGAGGTTTGGCTTTCAGGTGCAGTGTGTGGCGCAGCCTGGGGTGTCCGTGAGCAGGCAGACCTTTCTGTGCTGGCACCTTTTCCCTGCGAGGAATCCTCATTTGGATGGGGTTTTGGGGGGGCTGCTAAAATGGCGGGGCGGGGCTGACCAAAGGGGGGACAGCAGCCCTGTTTCCCGGGACAGAAACCTTGTGAAGTTTGGCTTTCAGGTGCAGTGTGTGGCGCAACCTGGGGTGTCCGTGAGCAGGCAGGGCTTTCTGTGCTGGCACCTTTTCCCTGCGAGGAATCCTCATTTGGATAGGGTTTGGATCGGGTGGCCGGCAATGGCGGGGCGGGGCTGACCAAAGGGGGGACAGCAACCCTGTTTCCCGGGACAGAAAGCTTGTGAGGTTTGGCTTTCAGGTGCAGTGTGTGGCGCAGCCTGGGCACTCTGTGGGCAGGCAGGGCTTTCTGTGCTGGCACCTTTTCCCTGCGAGGAATCCTCATTTGGATCGGGTTTGGATCGGGTGGCCGGCAATGGCGGGGCGGGGCTGACCAAAGGGGGGACAGCAGCAGTCTTCTTTTCCCGGGACAGAAAGCTTGTGAGGTTTGGCTTTCAGGTGCAGTGTGTGGCGCAGCCTGGGCACTCTGTGGGCAGGCAGGGCTTTCTGTGCTGGCACCTTTTCCCTGCGAGGAATCCTCATTTGGATCGGGTTTTGGGGGGGCTGCTAAAATGGCGGGGCGGGACTGATCAAAGGGGGGAACAGTAGCCCTGTTTCCCGGGACAGAAAGCTTGTGAGGTTTGGCTTTCAGGTGCAGTGTGTGGCACAGCCTGGGCACTCTGTGGCCAACCTGGACTTTCTGTGCTGGCACCTTTTCCCTGCAAGGAATCCTCATTTGCATCGGGTTTGGATCGGGTGGCCGGCAATGGCGGGGCGGGGCTGACCAAAGGGGGGACAGCAGCAGTCTTCTTTTCCCGGGACAGAAAGCTTGTGAGGTTTGGCTTTCAGGTGCAGTGTGTGGCGCAGCCTGGGGTGTCCGTGAGCAGGCAGGGCTTTCTGTGCTGGCACCTTTTCCCTGCGAGGAATCCTCATTTGGATCGGGTTTGGATCGGGTGGCCGGCAATGGCGGGGCGGGGCTGACCAAAGGGGGGACAGCAGCCCTGTTTCCCGGGACAGAAAGCTTGTGAAGTTTGGCTTTCAGGTGCAGTGTGTGGCGCAGCCTGGGGTGTCCGTGAGCAGGCAGACCTTTCTGTGCTGGCACCTTTTCCCTGCGAGGAATCCTCATTTGGATCGGGTTTTGGGGGGGCTGCTAAAATGGCGGGGCGGGGCTGATCAAAGGGGGGACAGCACCTCTGTTTCCCGGGACAGAAAGCTTTTGAAGTTTGGCTTTCAGGTGCAGTGTGTGGCACAGCCTGGGCATTCTCTGGCCAACCTGGACTTTCTGTGCTGGCACCTTTTCCCTGCAAGGAATCCTCATTTGCATCGGGTTTGGATCGGGTGGCCGGCAATGGCGGGGCGGGGCTGACCAAAGGGGGGACAGCAGCAGTCTTCTTTTCCCGGGACAGAAAGCTTGTGAGGTTTGGCTTTCAGGTGCAGTGTGTGGTGCAGCCTGGGCACTCTGTGGGCAGGCAGGGTTTTCTGTGCTGGCACCTTTTCCCTGCAAGGATTCCTCATTTGGATCGGGTTTTGGGGGGGCTGCTAAAATGGCGGGGCGGGGCTGACCAAAGGGGGGGACAGCAGCCCTGTTTCCCGGGACAGAAAGCTTGTGAGGTTTGGCTTTCAGGTGCAGTGTGTGGCGCTGCCTGGACACTCTGTGGGCAGGCAGGGCTTTCTGTGCTGGCACCTTTTCCCTGCGAGGAATCCTCATTTGCATCGGGTTTGGATCGGGTGGCCGGCAATGGCGGGGCGGGGCTGACCAAAGGGGGGACAGCAGCAGTCTTCTTTTCCCGGGACAGAAAGCTTGTGAGGTTTGGCTTTCAGGTGCAGTGTGTGGCGCAGCCTGGGGTGTCCGTGAGCAGGCAGACCTTTCTGTGCTGGCACCTTTTCCCTGCGAGGAATCCTCATTTGGATGGGGTTTTGGGGGGGCTGCTAAAATGGCGGGGCGGGGCTGACCAAAGGGGGGACAGCAGCCCTGTTTCCCGGGACAGAAAGCTTGTGAAGTTTGGCTTTCAGGTGCAGTGTGTGGCGCAGCCTGGGGTGTCCGTGAGCAGGCAGGGCTTTCTGTGCTGGCACCTTTTCCCTGCGAGGAATCCTCATTTGGATAGGGTTTTGGGGGGTTGCTAAAATGGCGGGGCGGGGCTGATCAAAGGGGGGACAGCAGCTCTGTTTCCCGGGACAGAAAGCTTGTGAGGTTTGGCTTTCAGGTGCAGTGTGTGGCACAGCCTGGGCACTCTCTGGCCAACCTGGACTTTCTGTGCTGGCACCTTTTCCCTGCGAGGAATCCTCATTTGGATCGGATTTGTATCGGGTGGCCGGCAATGGCGGGGCGGGGCTGACCAAATGTGACAGCAGCAGCCTTCTTTTCCCAGGACAGAGAGCTTGTGAGGTTTGGATTTCAGGTGCAGTGTGTGGCGCAGCCTGGGGTGTCCGTGAGCAGGCAGGGCTTTCTGTGCTGGCACCTTTTCCCTGCGAGGAATCCTTATTTGCATCGGGTTTGGATCGGGTGGCCGGCAATGGCGGGGCGGGGCTGACCAAGGGGGGGACAGCAGCCCTGTTTCCCGGGACAGAAAGCTTGTGAGGTTTGGCTTTCAGGTGCAGTGTGTGGCGCAGACTGGGGTGTCCGTGAGCAGGCAGACCTTTCTGTGCTGGCACCTTTTCCCTGCGAGGAATCCTCATTTGGATCGGGTTTTGGGGGGGCTGCTAAAATGGCGGGGCGGGGCTGACCAAAGGGGGGACAGCAGCCCTGTTTCCCGGGACAGAAAGCTTGTGAGGTTTGGCTTTCAGGTGCAGTGTGTGGCGCAGCCTGGGCACTTTGTGGGCAGCCAGGGCTTTCTGTGCTGGCACCTTTTCCCTGCGAGGAATCCTCATTTGCATCGGGTTTTGGGGGGGCTGCTAAAATGGCGGGGCGGGGCTGACCAAAGGGGGGACAGCAGCCCTGTTTCCCGGGACAGAAAGCTTGTGAAGTTTGGCTTTCAGGTGCAGTGTGTGGCGCAGCCTGGGGTGTCCGTGAGCAGGCAGGGCTTTCTGTGCTGGCACCTTTTCCCTGCGAGGAATCCTCATTTGCATCGGGTTTGGATCGGGTGGCCGGCAATGGCGGGGCGGGGCTGACCAAAGGGGGGACAGCAACCTTGTTTCCCGGGACAGAAAGCTTGTGAGGTTTGGCTTTCAGGTGCAGTGTGTGGCGCAGCCTGGGCACTCTGTGGGCAGCCAGGGCTTTCTGTGCTGGCACCTTTTCCCTGCGAGGAATCCTCATTTGGATCGGGTTTGGATCGGGTGGCCGGCAATGGCGGGGCGGGGCTGACCAAAGGGGGGACAGCAGCAGTCTTCTTTTCCCGGGACAGAAAGCTTGTGAGGTTTGGCTTTCAGGTGCAGTGTGTGGCGCAGCCTGGGCACTCTGTGGGCAGGCAGGGCTTTCTGTGCTGGCACCTTTTCCCTGCAAGGAATCCTCATTTGGATCGGGTTTTGGGGGGGCTGCTAAAATGGCGGGGCGGGGCTGATCAAAGGGGGGAACAGTAGCCCTGTTTCCCGGGACAGAAAGCTTGTGAGGTTTGGCTTTCAGGTGCAGTGTGTGGCACAGCCTGGGCACTCTGTGGCCAACCTGGACTTTCTGTGCTGGCACCTTTTCCCTGCAAGGAATCCTCATTTGCATCGGGTTTGGATCGGGTGGCCGGCAGTGGCGGGGCGGGGCTGACCAAAGGGGGGACAGCAGCCCTGTTTCCCGGGACAGAAAGCTTGTGAAGTTTGGCTTTCAGGTGCAGTGTGTGGCGCAGCCTGGGCACTCTGTGGGCAGGCAGGGCTTTCTGTGCTGGCACCTTTTCCCTGCGAGGAATCCTCATTTGGATGGGGTTTTGGGGGGGCTGCTAAAATGGCGGGGCGGGGCTGACCAAAGGGGGGACAGCAGCCCTGTTTCCCGGGACAGAAAGCTTGTGAAGTTTGGCTTTCAGGTGCAGTGTGTGGCGCAGCCTGGGGTGTCCGTGAGCAGGCAGGGCTTTCTGTGCTGGCACCTTTTCCCTGCGAGGAATCCTCATTTGGATGGGGTTTTGGGGGGGCTGCTAAAATGGCGGGGCGGGGCTGACCAAAGGGGGGACAGCAGCCCTGTTTCCCGGGACAGAAAGCTTGTGAAGTTTGGCTTTCAGGTGCAGTGTGTGGCGCAACCTGGGGTGTCCGTGAGCAGGCAGGGCTTTCTGTGCTGGCACCTTTTCCCTGCGAGGAATCCTCATTTGGATAGGGTTTTGGGGGGGCTGCTAAAATGGCGGGGCGGGGCTGATCAAAGGGGGGACAGCAGCTCTGTTTCCCGGGACAGAAAGCTTGTGAGGTTTGGCTTTCAGGTGCAGTGTGTGGCACAGCCTGGGCACTCTCTGGCCAACCTGGACTTTCTGTGCTGGCACCTTTTCCCTGCGAGGAATCCTCATTTGGATCGGGTTTGGATCGGGTGGCCGGCAATGGCGGGGCGGGGCTGACCAAAGGGGGGACAGCAGCAGTCTTCTTTTCCCGGGACAGAAAGCTTGTGAGGTTTGGCTTTCAGGTGCAGTGTGTGGTGCAGCCTGGGCACTCTGTGGGCAGGCAGGGTTTTCTGTGCTGGCACCTTTTCCCTGCGAGGAATCCTCATTTGGATCGGGTTTGGATCGGGTGGCCGGCAATGGCGGGGCGGGGCTGACCAAAGGGGGGACAGCAGCCCTGTTTCCCGGGACAGAAAGCTTGTGAGGTTTGGCTTTCAGGTGCAGTGTGTGGCGCAGCCTGGGGTGTCCGTGAGCAGGCAGGGCTTTCTGTGCTGGCACCTTTTCCCTGCGAGGAATCCTCATTTGGATCGGGTTTTGGGGGGGCTGCTAAAATGGCGGGGCTGGGCTGACCAAACGGGGGAACAGTAGCCCTGTTTCCCGGGACAGAAAGCTTGTGAGGTTTGGCTTTCAGGTGCAGTGTGTGGCACAGCCTGGGCACTCTCTGGCCAACCTGGACTTTCTGTGCTGGCACCTTTTCCCTGCAAGGAATCCTCATTTGCATCGGGTTTGGATCGGGTGGCCGGCAATGGCGGGGCGGGGCTGACCAAAGGGGGGACAGCAGCAGTCTTCTTTTCCCGGGACAGAAAGCTTGTGAGGTTTGGCTTTCAGGTGCAGTGTGTGGCGCAGCCTGGGGTGTCCGTGAGCAGGCAGGGCTTTCTGTGCTGGCACCTTTTCCCTGCGAGGAATCCTCATTTGGATCGGGTTTGGATCGGGTGGCCGGCAATGGCGGGGCGGGGCTGAGCAAAGGGGGGACAGCAGCAGTCTTCTTTTCCCGGGACAGAAAGCTTGTGAGGTTTGGCTTTCAGGTGCAGTGTGTGGCGCAGCCTGGGCACTCTGTGGGCAGGCAGGGCTTTCTGTGCTGGCACCTTTTCCCTGCGAGGAATCCTCATTTGGATGGGGTTTTGGGGGGGCTGCTAAAATGGCGGGGCGGGGATGACCAAAGGGGGGACAGCAGCCCTGCTTCCCGGGACAGAAAGCTTGTGAAGTTTGGCTTTCAGGTGCAGTGTGTGGCGCAGCCTGGGGTGTCCGTGAGCAGGCAGGGCTTTCTGTGCTGGCACCTTTTCCCTGCGAGGAATCCTCATTTGGATCGGGTTTGGATCGGGTGGCCGGCAATGGCGGGGCGGGGCTGACCAAAGGGGGGACAGCAGCAGTCTTCTTTTCCCGGGACAGAAAGCTTGTGAGGTTTGGCTTTCAGGTGCAGTGTGTGGTGCAGCCTGGGCACTCTGTGGGCTGGCAGACCTTTCTGTGCTGGCACCTTTTCCCTGCGAGGAATCCTCATTTAGATTGGGTTTTGGGGGAGCTGCTAAAATGGCGGGGCGGGGCTGACCAAACGGGGGACAGCAGCCCTGTTTCCCGGGACAGAAAGCTTGTGAGGTTTGGCTTTCAGGTGCAGTGTGTGGCACAGCCTGGGCACTTTGTGGGCAGCCAGGGCTTTCTGTGCTGGCACCTTTTCCCTGCGAGGAATCCTCATTTGCATCGGGTTTTGGGGGGGCTGCTAAAATGGCGGGGCGGGGCTGACCAAAGGGGGGACAGCAGCCCTGTTTCCCGGGACAGAAAGCTTGTGAAGTTTGGCTTTCAGGTGCAGTGTGTGGCGCAGCCTGGGGTGTCCGTGAGCAGGCAGGGCTTTCTGTGCTGGCACCTTTTCCCTGCGAGGAATCCTCATTTGGATCGGGTTTGGATCGGGTGGCCGGCAATGGCGGGGCGGGGCTGACCAAAGGGGGGACAGCAACCCTGTTTCCCGGGACAGAAAGCTTGTGAGGTTTGGCTTTCAGGTGCAGTGTGTGGCGCAGCCTGGGCACTCTGTGGGCAGGCAGGGCTTTCTGTGCTGGCACCTTTTCCCTGCGAGGAATCCTCATTTGGATCGGGTTTGGATCGGGTGGCCGGCAATGGCGGGGCGGGGCTGACCAAAGGGGGGACAGCAGCAGTCTTCTTTTCCCGGGACAGAAAGCTTGTGAGGTTTGGCTTTCAGGTGCAGTGTGTGGCGCAGCCTGGGCACTCTGTGGGCAGGCAGGGCTTTCTGTGCTGGCACCTTTTCCCTGCGAGGAATCCTCATTTGGATCGGGTTTTGGGGGGGCTGCTAAAATGGCGGGGCGGGACTGATCAAAGGGGGGAACAGTAGCCCTGTTTCCCGGGACAGAAAGCTTGTGAGGTTTGGCTTTCAGGTGCAGTGTGTGGCACAGCCTGGGCACTCTGTGGCCAACCTGGACTTTCTGTGCTGGCACCTTTTCCCTGCAAGGAATCCTCATTTGCATCGGGTTTGGATCGGGTGGCCGGCAATGGCGGGGCGGGGCTGACCAAAGGGGGGACAGCAGCAGTCTTCTTTTCCCGGGACAGAAAGCTTGTGAGGTTTGGCTTTCAGGTGCAGTGTGTGGCGCAGCCTGGGGTGTCCGTGAGCAGGCAGGGCTTTCTGTGCTGGCACCTTTTCCCTGCGAGGAATCCTCATTTGGATCGGGTTTGGATCGGGTGGCCGGCAATGGCGGGGCGGGGCTGACCAAAGGGGGGACAGCAGCCCTGTTTCCCGGGACAGAAAGCTTGTGAAGTTTGGCTTTCAGGTGCAGTGTGTGGCGCAGCCTGGGGTGTCCGTGAGCAGGCAGACCTTTCTGTGCTGGCACCTTTTCCCTGCGAGGAATCCTCATTTGGATCGGGTTTTGGGGGGGCTGCTAAAATGGCGGGGCGGGGCTGATCAAAGGGGGGACAGCACCTCTGTTTCCCGGGACAGAAAGCTTGTGAAGTTTGGCTTTCAGGTGCAGTGTGTGGCACAGCCTGGGCATTCTCTGGCCAACCTGGACTTTCTGTGCTGGCACCTTTTCCCTGCAAGGAATCCTCATTTGCATCGGGTTTGGATCGGGTGGCCGGCAATGGCGGGGCGGGGCTGACCAAAGGGGGGACAGCAGCCCTGTTTCCCGGGACAGAAAGCTTGTGAGGTTTGGCTTTCAGGTGCAGTGTGTGGCGCAGCCTGGGCACTCTGTGGGCAGGCAGGGCTTTCTGTGCTGGCACCTTTTCCCTGCGAGGAATCCTCATTTGGATCGGGTCTGGATCGGGTTGCCGGCAATGGCGGGGCGGGGCTGACCAAAGGGGGGGACAGCAACCCTGTTTCCCGGGACAGAAAGCTTGTGAGGTTTGGCTTTTAGGTGCAGTGTGTGGCGCAGCCTGGGCACTCTGTGGGCAGGCAGGGCTTTCTGTGCTGGCACCTTTTCCCTGCGAGGAATCCTCATTTGGATCGGGTTTGGATCGGGTGGCCGGCAATGGCGGGGCGGGGCTGACCAAAGGGGGGACAGCAGCAGTCTTCTTTTCCCGGGACAGAAAGCTTGTGAGGTTTGGCTTTCAGGTGCAGTGTGTGGTGCAGCCTGGGCACTCTGTGGGCAGGCAGGGTTTTCTGTGCTGGCACATTTTCCCTGCAAGTATTCCTCATTTGGATCGGGTTTTGGGGGGGCTGCTAAAATGGCGGGGCGGGGCTGACCAAAGGGGGGGACAGCAGCCCTGTTTCCCGGGACAGAAAGCTTGTGAGGTTTGGCTTTCAGGTGCAGTGTGTGGCACTGCCTGGACACTCTGTGGGCAGGCAGGGCTTTCTGTGCTGGCACCTTTTCCCTGCGAGGAATCCTCATTTGCATCGGGTTTTGGGGGGGCTGCTAAAATGGCGGGGCGGGGCTGACCAAAGGGGGGACAGCAGCTCTGTTTCCCGGGACAGAAAGCTTGTGAAGTTTGGCTTTCAGGTGCAGTGTGTGGCGCAGCCTGGGGTGTCCGTGAGCAGGCAGGGCTTTCTGTGCTGGCACCTTTTCCCTGCGAGGAATCCTCATTTGCATCGGGTTTGGATCGGGTGGCCGGCAATGGCGGGGCGGGGCTGACCAAAGGGGGGACAGCAACCCTGTTTCCCGGGACAGAAAGCTTGTGAGGTTTGGCTTTCAGGTGCAGTGTGTGGCGCAGCCTGGGCACTCTGTGGGCAGCCAGGGCTTTCTGTGCTGGCACCTTTTCCCTGCGAGGAATCCTCATTTGGATCGGGTTTGGATCGGGTGGCCGGCAATGGCGGGGCGGGGCTGACCAAAGGGGGGACAGCAGCAGTCTTCTTTTCCCGGGACAGAAAGCTTGTGAGGTTTGGCTTTCAGGTGCAGTGTGTGGCGCAGCCTGGGCACTCTGTGGGCAGGCAGGGCTTTCTGTGCTGGCACCTTTTCCCTGCAAGGAATCCTCATTTGGATCGGGTTTTGGGGGGGCTGCTAAAATGGCGGGGCGGGGCTGATCAAAGGGGGGAACAGTAGCCCTGTTTCCCGGGACAGAAAGCTTGTGAGGTTTGGCTTTCAGGTGCAGTGTGTGGCACAGCCTGGGCACTCTGTGGCCAACCTGGACTTTCTGTGCTGGCACCTTTTCCCTGCAAGGAATCCTCATTTGCATCGGGTTTGGATCGGGTGGCCGGCAGTGGCGGGGCGGGGCTGACCAAAGGGGGGACAGCAGCCCTGTTTCCCGGGACAGAAAGCTTGTGAGGTTTGGCTTTTAGGTGCAGTGTGTGGCGCAGCCTGGGCACTCTGTGGGCAGGCAGGGCTTTCTGTGCTGGCACCTTTTCCCTGCGAGGAATCCTCATTTGGATCGGGTTTGGATCGGGTGGCCGGCAATGGCGGGGCGGGGCTGACCAAAGGGGGGACAGCAGCAGTCTTCTTTTCCCGGGACAGAAAGCTTGTGAGGTTTGGCTTTCAGGTGCAGTGTGTGGTGCAGCCTGGGCACTCTGTGGGCAGGCAGGGTTTTCTGTGCTGGCACCTTTTCCCTGCAAGGATTCCTCATTTGGATCGGGTTTTGGGGGGGCTGCTAAAATGGCGGGGCGGGGCTGAGCAAAGGGGGGACAGCAGCAGTCTTCTTTTCCCGGGACAGAAAGCTTGTGAGGTTTGGCTTTCAGGTGCAGTGTGTGGCGCAGCCTGGGGTGTCCGTGAGCAGGCAGACCTTTCTGTGCTGGCACCTTTTCCCTGCGAGGAATCCTCATTTGGATCGGGTTTTGGGGGGGCTGCTAAAATGGCGGGGCGGGGCTGACCAAAGGGGGGACAGCAGCCCTGTTTCCCGGGACAGAAAGCTTGTGAAGTTTGGCTTTCAGATGCAGTGTGTGGCGCAGCCTGGGGTGTCCGTGAGCAGGCAGGGTTTTCTGTGCTGGCACCTTTTCCCTGCGAGGAATCCTCATTTGCATCGGGTTTGGATCGGGTGGCCGGCAATGGCGGGGCGGGGCTGACCAAAGGGGGGACAGCAACCCTGTTTCCCGGGACAGAAAGCTTGTGAGGTTTGGCTTTCAGGTGCAGTGTGTGGCGCAGCCTGGGCACTCTGTGGGCAGCCAGGGCTTTCTGTGCTGGCACCTTTTCCCTGCGAGGAATCCTCATTTGGATCGGGTTTTGGGGGGGCTGCTAAAATGGCGGGGCGGGGCTGATCAAAGGGGGGAACAGTAGCCCTGTTTCCCGGGACAGAAAGCTTGTGAGGTTTGGCTTTCAGGTGCAGTGTGTGGCACAGCCTGGGCACTCTCTGGCCAACCTGGACTTTCTGTGCTGGCACCTTTTCCCTGCGAGGGATCCTCATTTGGATCGGATTTGTATCGGGTGGCCGGCAATGGCGGGGCGGGGCTGACCAAATGTGACAGCAGCAGCCTTCTTTTCCCAGGACAGAGAGCTTGTGAGGTTTGGATTTCAGGTGCAGTGTGTGGCGCAGCCTGGGGTGTCCGTGAGCAGGCAGGGCTTTCTGTGCTGGCCCCTTTTCCCTGCGAGGAATCCTCATTTGCATCGGGTTTGGATCTGGTGGCCGGCAATGGCGGGGCGGGGCTGACCAAAGGGGGGACAGCAGCCCTGTTTCCCGGGACAGAAAGCTTGTGAGGTTTGGCTTTCAGGTGCAGTGTGTGGCGCAGACTGGGGTGTCCGTGAGCAGGCAGACCTTTCTGTGCTGGCACCTTTTCCCTGCGAGGAATCCTCATTTGGATCGGGTTTTGGGGGGGCTGCTAAAATGGCGGGGCGGGGCTGACCAAAGGGGGGACAGCAGCCCTGTTTCCCGGGACAGAAAGCTTGTGAAGTTTGGCTTTCAGGTGCAGTGTGTGGCGCTGCCTGGACACTCTGTGGGCAGGCAGGGCTTTCTGTGCTGGCACCTTTTCCCTGCGAGGAATCCTCATTTGGATGGGGTTTTGGGGGGGCTGCTAAAATGGCGGGGCGGGGCTGACCAAAGGGGGGACAGCAGCTCTGTTTCCCGGGACAGAAAGCTTGTGAGGTTTGGCTTTCAGGTGCAGTGTGTGGCACAGCCTGGGCATTCTCTGGCCAACCTGGACTTTCTGTGCTGGCACCTTTTCCCTGCAAGGAATCCTCATTTGGATCGGATTTGTATCGGGTGGCCGGTAATGGCGGGGCGGGGCTGACCAAAGTGTGACAGCAGCAGTCTTCTTTTCCTGGGACAGAAAGCTTGTGAGGTTTGGCTTTCAGGTGCAGTGTGTGGCGCAGCCTGGGCACTCTCTGGCCAACCTGGACTTTCTGTGCTGGCACCTTTTCCCTGCGAGGAATTCTCATTTGTGTCGGGTTTAGAGGAGGACGCTGGGGACATGAGGGAACACACTAAAAGCTTCGTCCAAAAATTAAAAGAAGAAAGAATCCCTGAGCTGTCCAGTTGAATTCCCTGATGGAGGCAACCCCACTGCAGAGGAAGGGCACGTGCTGCCGCTTGGTCCTTGTGAAACCAAAGTTCCTGTTGGTGAAGTCGAGAGGATTTTCTGATTGTGCTGAGACCTTAAATGCCAAATTTTAGCATCTGTTCCCACGAAGGAGCCGTCACCTCCGTACATCCCCCGCTCACTCTCAAGGGGTCTTCGCTTCCGTTTCCATGAAAGCTGTGTTGTGTGTCACAGGAACGCAGCTGAAACCTACTCTGAAAAGGCTCGAGAGACATGGGAAAAGGCCTGAAGAGGAGCAGCTCAATCCAAATTGGGTATTTCGTAGGAAAAGCCTGGGTGGGCGCTTCAGGGAATAGGTGTGGAGGCTGACCCAAAGCCCTCTGAGATCAGAGTCGGCCGTCAACAACGACCTTCCCCTCACAAATCCAAGGTCCCAGCTCCCGGTGGGACCCCGACGGCCACCAGCCACAGCCAGCTTTGTCCCAGCTCCGGGAACACGGTGGCCACCAGCCTCTGGCCTGCTGATACACCTTTGTATTTGTATTTGTATTTTGAATCAACAGCACTTTCAGCTACTTTTATTATTGTTTTTAATTCTCCTAAGTCTGTATTTGCTTTGGAGGAGAGAATGAAAACTTGGGATGAAATGAAGTGGATCAGGATGGTGGAACAAAAAGGAAAAAAGCGGAAAACGTTTCAAATATTATTAAAGTGATTTTTTTTTTCCAGTAATATAAACCATGAAATTCTTTATAACATTATAGTATTTTAGAGTTTTATGAAGCTCTCTATTGTGACTTTTGTGAATCAAAAGATGAAGATGATGAGATACTTTAGCATTTATATTTTTCAAAATGAAATGTATACTGAAAATAAAGTAGCTTTATGCATTTATGGGAGAGTTCATGTCCATTTTCGCTCCTTATGTGTCGAGTCTTGTCTGATTGAATTGAGATCTGAGGATCACTGTGGTGGTATGGGGGAGTGGCTGGCAATTTGGAAGCAGGCGTCATTGGTTCGCCTGGATTGCCAAGGAGCAGCACGGAGATGAGCCCACTGGTGCCAGGGGTGTCACCTCCTTCAGGAAGCAGGTGCTGGGTGCAGGGGAGATGCAGCAGGTGGAGACCATGGAGAGGAAGGTCCTGGTGGAGCCCAGGAGCACAGGCAGAGGCGCCTGGCTGTAGCTGCTGGCGTACTCGTACAGATACCTGCGGCAGGGGCGGGACGAGAAGACCCGGCACCCCGGGATCGGGAGCAGGAGCTGCGGGATTTAGGGGCGTTGGGGCTGCCCGGGGCTGGGAGCCCTCTCCGGCTACCGGGAACGGCGAGTCCGCACTGCAGGACTTGACCGACAGGGCCGAGGACTGCGGGAGGGACAAGTGGTTATGGCCACCCACGACACACTCTCTGATCCCAGCCGTGCTTTGGGGTCCATCCCCCGCTTTTGGGTCGCGCCCCGGGGCTGCAGTCCCGGTCGTGCCCACCGGGGTCACCGCTCTCCCGTGCCAAGGCACAGCCCCGGCTCCCCCGGCCCGAGCGGGACCGTGTCCCGTTCCCTGGGGGGGTCCCAGCCCCAATCCCACCTCGGTCCTCCCGCCGCGGGGCCCCCACTCCGCCTGCCGGGCGAGAGGCGGCACCGGCCAGGACCCGCAGCGGGCACGGGCGGGACCCGGCAACGAGCCCCGGGAACAAACCCCCGAGCACGGACCCCCGGCAACGAGCCCCCGACTTAAGAGGAAGGGGTTTGAAATCCTCAAAAGCTCAGTGATGACAGAACAGTGTCACTGCCTTTATCAGCTCATCTCTAAATTCAACATGTCACAAGAAGCTGTGCAGAAATACCCATCTCAACAAAGATCTCCCAGAGCAGTTCGAATCCAAGGGTGCTTCACTTCAGCTGTGCACAAGCACCACTCCTGCTCACCTCCGTGCTGTGTTTGACAGAGTCTGACAGAACATTCCTTTGGGGAACCTGCTGGTTCCTGCTCACGAGGAGGCTGATACACCAGACTTACTGCCTGAGGTACAAAACACTCTCCAGAGTAATCACCCCAACAACTGTATCAGATAGAAACACATCCTTAGAAATAACAATTGCAATGCCAAGGTTTCATGTTCTAAACTCTCTGTCTCTCCCTCCAGAGTTCTCCTGGGAATGTAGGGATGGTGTTTAAGAGCAGCATAAGGAGAACTGACAGTCACTGTTCCACACTTTTCAGGATAGCAACACTGCCAAACTGAGCTTGTAACATAGACCCTCTCAGGATAATTTGTATATCTCATTAAATGCTAATTCTTCATGAGAAGAATCAGGACAGAGAGGCTGATTTAACACCTAGAGGGATTCATGGGCTACAATGAGGACACTGAACAAAAGCCTGATGCTCCTGAAAAGAGCAGGTATTGACCTGACAAGTGCCTCAGATCGATCTGTGACAAGAAGTGGGAGGTGGAGTTGGTACCAGAGTCGCTGTCCTTTCACACACAGTTAGTCATTGGCCTGCAGAAAAGAAGGGGGTTCCTGCCTGCTGCTCTGCCCTGTCACTGCCCCGTTCCCTGGGAAAGTGCAGCTCTTGTCACTGCGGTGTAAAGGTGGGGAAAAGGCAGCGAGAGAAAGGCAGCCCAGCTTGGGGGGTGACCCTCCCTTCCTTCAGCTGCTGGGAAACATGGCCGGGGGTCCCTCAGAGGCACTCCAGCTGAGGAGCTGCACCACTGCCAGAGGGACTTGGCAGTGACGGGGCAAGGGCAGCTCCTAAAATGCCCAGCTGTAGGAATGAGCCGCCCAGGCCTCCGCACCAAGCCCTGTGCAGGGCATTTGGGCTGCTGGGGAATGGCCCAGCAGGGAGGTTCTGCTCCTGCCAGCCCAGCTGTTGCTGCCAACCGCATAGGAGGGGAGGTATTTTGTCAGGACAGTCGCTCATGGAACGGGTTGCCTGGGGAGGTTGTTGTATCCCCATCCGTGGAATGTTTCAAACCATGACTGGATCCCTCCCTGAGCAGCCCGGTCCGATCCCATTGGTGGCTGTGGCCTGAGCAGGAGGTCACACTTAGAGACCTTGAACTGTCTCTTCTGACCCAGATTCCTCTACAGTCCTGCAGCAGTTCTGGCTTCTTACAGTCCGAGACCTGTTGGTTCCACAGTCTGCAGAGAAGCTCCTTTGCCCAGCAGGCAGTCCTGGAATGCCCAGCCATCCATGGCAGAGATTCCCAGAGCTGCCACGTGCCCCAGCTGTCCCTGAGCCCCAGCTTTGGCCTCGGCACTGAAACGCTGCCAGGACCTGTCCCTGCTGTGCAGGTCCGTGGGGCTGCAGGACACGGTGTCACACAGCACACATGGCCACTGGGTCCTGCCAGCTCCTCCAGCCTGTGCTTCCTGATTGCCGGGCATTTTAGGGGCCACCTGTCTCCAGGGATGGGCAGGGAAACAGAGATTTCCTGTGACTGGGAGCAAGATTTCCTGTGACAGGGCCTTGCCAAGGCAAGCAAATCGCCTGGGTTTCAGGTGCCCGTGTGCAATTCCATCTCCAGGCTCTCCCCCAGCAGCAGGTTCCTGTCCCCAGTTCCCGATCTCCCTCAGCTGAGCGGGCGGGGCGGGGCCGCAGGGCCAGGCGGGCTGGGATTGGGCGGCGGCGCTCGAGCGCTGATTGGGCAGCGCTGCCGGCCCGCGGTATAAAGGGCCGGCGGGGCGGGTGCGGTCGGTTGTGTGTGAGGGCTGAGGGTGCGGCCTCGCTGCTGCCCGGGCTGCGGAGGGGAGAGCGCCTTGGCCGCTGGGTTATGGACCGGGGGAGCCGGGGGGCGTTTAGGGGCGCCTTGTGCTGGGCAGCGGGGGCCGGGTAAGCCCCTTACCTGCCGGGTGACCCCGGGGGAGCCGTGGCAGGGCTGCGGGGCTGTTGCTCTCTGGGTGTCTCAGGGATTGCCTCGGAATCCCAAAGCCTTTCCCCGTGCAGGGTTATGAGACAAAGACTTCTTTAACTTGTTTTTTTGGTGCTGCATTAATGCTTTTTGCTCGTTGTGTGTCAGTTTCCAGCCTGGCTCGTGGTTTCCCCTGGTGCTGGGGAGTGGAGGCGAGTTGTGCTTCCTGCTGGGAGAGAGAAGGGCCTTGGGAAGCTGCTCCATGAGCCACAGCTGTGCCGAGCCCGGGAGTCTGTCCAGGTGAGAGCAGGGCTTATACTGCCAGTGAGGAGCTGGGTTTGCTGTTGAAACATGCCCATGCCTTTAAATGCAAGGACAGGCAGAAGCTGGGAGGGACCCTGAGCACATTTGAAAAGCCCTTGACTGTGGGAGGAGTGTCCAGGAGAAATTATTCCTTTTTTTTGCAGGGAGGCAGTTTGTGAGGACAGGGGGGTTGCTGTGCTCTCTAGCAAAAATACTCCCCTTGGGATGTCCATGCTGAGGAAATGTTGGCCCCGTGTGGGCTGGAGCAAAGGTGTGTGGGTGCCTGTGTGTGACACCCGTGGGTGTGCAGGAAGGGGGTTCTGGTGCCATTGGAGCTGCCAGGGAGCCAAAAAGGGCACAGTGGTCTGAAAAAGGTGAAAGCTCTGTTGGCCTCTGTTGACACCTGCACCAAAGGAGATGCAAATTTCCCCCCTCTTGGTTGCAGGCTTCACAAAGCTCCCAGGAAAGGAAGTTTTAGATTCCAACTCCCCTTTATGCTAAAGGTTTCCTTGTTCTCTCAGCAGGATGTCGAGTGACACCGTGTCCCTGAGGTTCCCCTTTCTGCTGTTGGGAGAGCACGAGGTGGATGGAGAGGATCCCCAGACATCTGCAGGCAAAAGGGACTCGCACAACTGCGATTTTTCTCCAGGTCTCTTAAGGTGGACTTTCAGGGTACCATGGGTAATGTGCCAGCTCTCCTGCTGGAGTTTTTGTCTTCTGCTATATTTGAACATACAGAGTAAAACTAAAGTCAGGTGTGTTCTGGGGTATGTTACACTTGTGCAAAGCTCCTTCCCTCTGTTTATTTTCTGTTCTGGAAAGCACAGTCTGGGGTTCCTGGGCACTTCCTATTAAATGATTCCATGAAAATAATTTTGTACTGAAAGGAGAAAGGAGCTGTCTGTTTGAGATCAGATGTCACTGATAAAAGCTTTGTTTTTTCACTCAGTAAGCTTTTAAAATATCTCACAGTGTGTAGGAATGCCTGGCTTCTAAAACTCACCAACTGAGTCTTAGAAGTTTCTTTGAAGAGCTGATTTCAGACAGGAAAATTGCCCCCCCCAGGAGGGACTCTGTGCCTGCTCTCCCGTGGCTCCAAGGGATCTCTGGCCCTTCACGCCGGCACCGAGATTTTCTTGGGAAGGGCCTCAGATCCCCGGACCAGTCTGGGACACAGGCAAGATCCCCCTGCCTTTAGAAATGAGGCCTTCTTGTGGCTTCCTCCCCATACCTGTTGGTGGGTTCCAAAGAAGGCCTCCTGAAATGCCTTTTGGGCTGTCCATGGCAAGCTTGAGACCAAATTGGGCCCCCTGGAGGGCCAGTGCTGTTGGTGCCCCCCGGGTTGGGGCACCCCGAGGACTCCAGCGCGCACCGAAAGGATTATTCGGGGAGATCCTCGGGGTGCCCGGCCCTGGGGAGCTCAAAGCAAGGTCCCTGCAATGGATTCAGGCATTCCTGAGAGTATCCCAGGGGTCCCTGTCCCTGCTAGACATGGAGCTCTCTAATGGACTGTAATTGGGTTCTAAAAGTGGTGCTCCAAGTGCCAAAGAAGTGTGGGATTGGGATTAAGAAATGAGCAGTGATGGTGCAATTGGCTGTTTTCTCTTGAATGTAATGGTAAGAGGTGCAGGAGTGCCAGGTGTGTGTTCCAGTCCCCAGCATTTGTTTTGCACATGTCCTGGTCAGACACAGGTCCAACTTCCTCAGTCCTTAACCCAGTAGAGGGAGAATTAAGGACTGGCAGTGTTAAGGTGATTGGTGTGACAGGGGTGAAACTGGGAAAACATTGGGGAATTCCTCAGTTTGTCTGTTTGCCCAACTCACCCAAACCTGTGCTAGGAAGAGATGCACTGGAAAAGTTGAGGCAGAAATGAAATGGAAAACTGGGGATGTTGAAACTATAATTGCTGGAACTAAATGTGTCCAAGCAGCAGCTCTTGTTGTGCAGGGAATAACTCCTGTCAGCAGCAAGGTCGCGACTGAAGTGGCAGCTGCAGTTGTTCCTGTGATGTGGGCCAGTGGAATTGCAGGAAAGTGGGAGGGGGCAGAACCTGTAGGTATTACCCCTGATGTGGGATCTCTCCTGGTAAGGCAAAGCCAGTATCCTTTAAAATCAGAATGGCAGACTGGATTGGTTGCAGTAACAGCTGAATTTGCTCATCCTGGTTTGCTTGTAGGATGTGAATGCAAGAACCTGCCAAGGAACCAATGACCAAGATGATTGATGAGTGCAGGGCCTGAGAGAACCACCTTGAATGACAATCTCGAGTAGTTTCCAGTATTGGATTGAAAAGATGGCCTTTGCTGCATCTCCTTGAGCAAGGAAAGCCAAGAAACCTTTGCTTTGGCAGGAGAAAACCTGGAAAGCGGGAAGGAAGAAAAGAAGCCCCCTGATTCCTTCTGAGCCCCAGACAGCCCATGAACTGCCTTGCTGGGAATGGTAGGACGGGGTGGACTCTGGATTGCTCCCTCTGGATGTGTGGTAAGACTGTTCTGCCAACTTTTCCAACAGCCTGTAAGCATTTGCTGCCTTGGCTAGATGGTGCAAGGGCAACACTTAAGCAGCTAAAGCATTCCCTGAGGAGAGCTCTGGGTCTGCCAGATGTCTCAGAACTGTTGGAAGCATCTTTGGTGGGGAGGGCAAACAAAGGCCAAGGTGTGCAGTGACCCCCCTGAGAAGGGACTTGGAGTTAATGGCATCCCTGCAAGTGAACTTTGTGGGCTGTTCCCCCTGTAGGGCAGGTGACAGTCCCAGCTGCAGTGATGGGAGAAATGGTTAAAAGAGAGCCCCAAAAGCTGGAAATCCTCCTGGAGGCTCTTGGCCAACAGAGTTTCCTGACTTCCCCCTGCAAGAAGGACAGTGATAGCTTTTGAGTGCTGATAGATCCTTTGAGTAGATAGCCTTGAGTGTGTCCTTGTTGCACCAGTAGGCCTTGCCAAAGTCCCAATATTCCAGGAGATATGCATATTGAAGTTTAAAATGATCTCCATAGTCCTTTGTTGTCTTGAGGCTCTCCCCTGCAGGAACTCCAGGAACTCCTGGTGCCGCCTGGGCCGATGGATTGGACGCCCCAGCCCCTCCGTTCCTGCCCAGCCCCTGGGTCCGTGTCCAGTGGTGGCACTGCCAGCCCTGCAGGTGAAGTGGGAAGGGCCTTTGTAGGTCTTGTGGATCCATTTATAGTAGCCAAAGTTGCAGAAAAAGGATGTTGGGTCTCTTCTTGAGTTCGGAAAGCTCCTTTTGATTGGTGAGCAGGGCAAAGTGGATCCTTCAGAGTTCCCATCCGTGTTTGTGTCTCAGCCTGTGTTAGGATTCAGGGCTGTAGCTGTTGTTGTCACTGAGGAGTCAAACTCTGCTTTAAATCATGAGACACTGGCCTAGTGGACAAGTGTCAAGAATAAAGAGGGAATGATACCTGAGTGTTGAGATGTAACAAGAGCTGATCCTTTTTGCAGTGGGATGTAGCCTGGAAACCGCACAGAGCTGAGCCAAGGGATTTAAAGGGACCAACCAAGGGAGGTGAAGAAAGAAGGAAGAAGGGAACTGAGGCAGTAGACAAGCACCTCTAAGTTACACTGTAAGCAGGTGAGTTGTGTTGAGGTTCCTCAGGCAGGCACTGAGGACTTTGAGGGCTCCAGACAGAGCAGACCTGGGAAGGCCCTCGGTGAAGCCCTTTGGAAACCTTCTAAGGGTAGGTGTGTATGGTAATGAGTGTTGGAAAATGTCCTGACTGTGGAACAGAAATGCAGGGAAGGAAAATGAACCCTCCTGTATTGCTTCCATATCAGCTGCAGTGGAGATACCTGTGTGTGCCCTTTGGGAGCTGATTGCCAGGGCACCTGGCGGTCTGGAATGATTCAAGAGCATAGGAATAAAAGATTGCCTGGCTTCTAAAACTCACCAACTGAGTCTTAGAAGTTTCTTTGAAGAGCTGATTTCAGGCAGGAAAATTGGCCCCCCAGGAGGGACTCTGTGCCTGCTCTCCCGTGGCTCCAAGGGATCTCTGGCCCTTCACGCCGGCACCGAGATTTTCTCGGGAAGGGCCTCAGATCCCCGGACCAGTCTGGGACACAGGCAAGATCCCCCTGCCTTTAGAAATGAGGCCTTCTTGTGGCTTCCTCCCCATACCTGTTGGTGGGTTCCAAGAAGGCCTCCTGAAATGCCTTTTAGGCTGTCCATGGCAAGCTTGAGACCAAATTGGGCCCCCTGGAGGGCCAGTGCTGTTGGTGCCCCCCGGGTTGGGGCACCCCGAGGACTCCAGCGCGCACCGAAAGGATTATTCGGGGAGATCCTCGGGGTGCCCGGCCCTGGGGAGCTCAAAGCAAGGTCCCTGCAATGGATTCAGGCATTCCTGAGAGTATCCCAGGGGTAGCTGTCCCTGCTAGACATGGAGCTCTCTAATGGACTGTAATTGGGTTCTAAAAGTGGTGCTCCAAGTGCCAAAGAAGTGTGGGATTGGGATTAAGAAATGAGCAGTGATGGTGCAATTGGCTGTTTTCTCTTGAATGTAATGGTAAGAGGTGCAGGAGTGCCAGGTGTGTGTTCCAGTCCCCACCATTTGGTTTGCACATGTCCTGGTCAGACACAGGTCCAACTTCCTCAGTCCTTAACCCAGTAGAGGGAGAATTAAGGACTGGCAGTGTTAAGGTGATTGGTGTGACAGGGGTGAAACTGGGAAAACATTGGGGAATTCCTCAGTTTGTCTGTTTGCCAAACTCACCCAAACCTGTGCTCGGAAGAGATTGAGTAGAAAAGTTGAGGCAGAAATGAAATGGAAAACTGGGGCTATTGAAACTGTAATTGCTGGAACTAAGTGTGTCCAAGCAGCAGCTCTTGTTGTGCAGGGAATAACTCCTGTCAGTAGCAAGGTCCTGGCTGAAGTAGCAGCTGCAGTTGTTCCTGTGGTGGGGGCCAGTGGACTTCCAGGAGAGTGGAAGAGGGCAGAACCTGTGGGTATTACCCCTGATGTGGGATCTATATGGGTAAGGCCAAGCCAGTATCCTTTAAAATCAGAATGCCAGACTGGATTGGTTGCAGTAACAGCTAAATTGGCTCCTCCTGGTTTGCTTGTAGGATGTGAATGCAAGAATCTGCCAAGAAAACCAATGTCCAAGATGAATGATGAGTGCAGGACCTGAGAGAACCCCCTTCAATGACAACCTTAGGATTAAAAGATGGCTGTTGCTTTTGAAGGAGAAAACCTGGAAAGCAGGAAGGAAGAAAAGAAGCCCCATGACTCCTCCTGAGCCCCAGACAGCCCATGAACTGCCTTCCTGGGAATGGTAGGACAGGATGGACTCTGGATTACTCCCTCTGGATGTGTGGTAAGACTGTTCTGCCAACTTCTCAAACAGCCTGTAAGCATTTGCTGCCTTGGCTAGATGGTGCAAGGGCAGCCTTTAAGCAGCTGAAGCATTCCCTGAGGTGAGCTCTGGGTCTGCCAGATGTCTCAGAACTGTTGGAAGCATCTTTGGTGGGGAGGGCAAACAAAGGCCAAGGTGTGCAGTGGCCCCCCTGAGAAGGGACTTTGAGTTAATGGCATCCCTGCAAGTGAACTGTGTGGGCTGTTCCCCCTGTAGGGCAGGTGACAATCCCAGCTACAGTGATGATAAAAATAGTTAAAAGAGAGCCCAAAAAGCTGGAAATGCTCCTGGAGGCTCTTGGCAAACAGAGTTTGCTGAGTTGCCCCTGAAAGATGGACAGTGATAGCTTTTGAGTGCTAGTAGATGCTTTTAATAGATAGCCTTGCGTGTGTCTTTGTTGCCCCAGTAGGCCTTGTCAAAGTCCCCATATTCCAGGAGATATACGTATTAAAGTTTAAAATGATCTCCATAATCCTTTGTTGTCTTGAGGCTCTCCCCTGCAGGAACTCCAGGAACTCCTGGTGCCGCCTGGGCCGATGGATTGGACGCCCCAGCCCCTCCGTTCCTGCCCAGCCACTGGGTCCGTGTCCAGTGGTGGCACTGCCAGCCCTGCAGGTGAAGTGGGAAGGGCCTTTGCAGGTCTTGTGGGTCACATTGATAGCAGCTGAAGTTGCAGAAAAAGGACCTGGGGTCTCTTTTTCTTGAGTTCAGAAAGCTCCTTTTGATTGGTGAGCAGAACAAAGTGGATCCTTCAGAGTTCCCATCCGTGTTTGTGTCTCAGCCTGTGTTAGGATTCAGGGCTGTAGCTGTTGTTGTCACTGAGGAGTCAAACTCTGCTTTAAATAATGAGACACTGGCCTGATGGCCCAGTGTCAAGAATAAAGGGGGAATGCTCTCTGAGTGTTGAGACGTAACAAGTGGTGATCATTTTTGCAGTGGGATGTAGCCTGGAACGTGCACAGAGCTGAGCCAAGAGATTGAAAGGGACCAAGCAAGGGAGGTGAAGAAAGAAGGAAAGTGAGGCTGCAGCCAAGCAGTAGCAAGTTGCTGTGTAAGCAGGTGAGTTGTGTTGAGGTTCCTAAGGCAGGCACTGAGGACTTTGAGGGCTCCAGACAGAGCAGGCCTGGGAAGGCCCTCAGTGAAGCCCCTTGGAAACCTTCTAAAGGTAGGTGTGTATGGTAATGAGTTTTGGAAAATGTCCTGATTGTGGAACAGGAATGCAGGGAAGGAAAATGAACCCTCCTGAAATGCTGACCCCTCCCATCATCTGCAGTGGAGATAGGTCTGTGTGCCCTTTGGGAGCTGATTGCCAGGGCACCCGTCGGGCTGGGATCATGGCAGGGTGTTGTAAGCAAGGAATACCTGGCTTCTAAAACTCACCAACTGAGTCTTAGAGGTTCCTTTGAAGAGCTGAGTTGAGGCAGCAGAATTGGCCCTGCAGGAGGGACTCTGTGCCTGCTCTCCCGTGGCTCCAAGGGATCTCTGGCCCTTCACGCCGGCACCGAGATTTTCTCGGGAAGGGCCTCAGATCCCCGGACCAGTCTGGGACACAGGCAAGATCCCCCTGCCTTTAGAAATGAGGCCTTCTTGTGGCTTCCTCCCCGTCCCCGTTGGTGGGTTCCAAAGAAGGCCTCTTGAAATGCCTTTTGGGCTGTCCATGGCAAGCTTGAGACCAAATTGGCCCTGGAGGGACAGTGCTGTTGGTGCCCCCCGGGTTGGGGCACCCCGAGGACTCCAGCGCGCACCGAAAGGATTATTCGGGGAGATCCTCGGGGTGCCCGGCCCTGGGGAGCTCAAAGCAAGGTCCCTGCAATGGATTCAGGCATTGCTGAGAGTATCCCAGGGGTCCCTGTCCCTGCTAGACATGGAGCTCTCTAATGGACTGTAATTGGGTTCTAAAAGTGGTGCTCCAAGTGCCAAAGAAGTGTGGGATTGGGATTAATAAATGAGCAGTGATGGTCCAATTGGCTGTTTTCTCTTGAATATAATGGTAAGAGCTGCAGGAGTGCCAGGTGGGTGTTCCAGTCCCCAGCATTTGTTTTGCACATGTCCTGGTCAGACACAGGTCCAACTTCCTCAGTCCTTAACCCAGTAGAGGGAGAATTAAGGACTGGCAGTGTTAAGGTGATTGGTGTGACAGGGGTTAAACTGGGAAAACATTGGGGAATTCCTCAGTTTGTCTGTTTGCCAAACTCACCCAAACCTGTGCTACGAAGAGATGGACTGGAAAAGTTGAGGCAGAAATGAAATTGAAAACTGGGGATGTTGAAACTGTAATTGCTGGCACTAAATGTGTCCAAGCAGCAGCTCTTGTTGTGCAGGGAATAACTCCTGTCAGCAGCAAGGTCCCGACTGAAGTGGCAGCTGCAGTTGTTCCTGTGGTGTGGGCCAGTGGAATTGCAGGAAAGTGGGAGAGGGCAGAACCTGTAGGTATTACCCCTGATGTGGGATCTCTCCTGGTAAGGCAAAGCCAGTATCCTTTAAAATCAGAATGCCAGACTGGATTGGTTGCAGTAACAGCTAAATTTGCTCCTCCTGGTTTGCTTGTAGGATGTGAATGCAAGAATCTGCCAAGAAAACCAATGTCCAAGATGATTGATTAGTGCAGGACCTGAGAGAACCATCTTCAATGACAACCTGAAGCAGTTTCCAGTATCGGATTGCAAAGATGGCCTTTGCTGCATCTCCTTGAGCAAGGAAAGCCAAGAAACCTTTGCTTTGGCAGGAGAAAATCTGGAAAGCGGGAAGGAAGAAAAGAAGCCCCCTGATTCCTCCCTGAGCCCCAGACAGCCCATGAACTGCCTTCCTGGGAATGGTAGGACAGGATGGACTCTGGATTGCTCCCTCTGCATGTGTGGTAAAACTGTTATGCCAACTTCTCAAACAGCCTGTAAGCATTTGCTGCCTTGGCTAGATGGTGCAAGGGCAGCCTTTAAGCAGCTGAAGCATTCCCTGAGGAGAGCTCTGGGTCTGCCAGATGTCTCAGAACTGTTGGAAGCATCTTTGGTGGGGAGGGCAAACAAAGGCCAAGGTGTGCAGTGACCCCCCTGAGAAGGGACTTGGAGTTAATGGCATCCCTGCAAGTGAACTTTGTGGGCTGTTCCCCCTGGAGGGCAGGTGATAGTCCCAGCTACAGTGATGGGAAAAATGGTTAAAAGAGAGCCCCAAAAGCTGGAAATCCTCCAGGAGGCTCTTGGCAAAGAGAGTTTGCTGAGTTTGCCCTGCAAGAAGGATAGTGATAGCTTTTGAGTGCTGGTAGATCCTTTGAATAGATAGCCTTGAGTGTGTCCTTGTTGCCCCAGTAGGCCTTGTCAAAGTCCCCATATTCCAGGAGATATACATATTAAAGTTTAAAATGATCTCCATAATCCTTTGTTGTCTTGAGGCTCTCCCCTGCAGGAACTCCAGGAACTCCTGGTGCCGCCTGGGCCGATGGATTGGACGCCCCAGCCCCTCCGTTCCTGCCCAGCCACTGGGTCCGTGTCCAGTGGTGGCACTGCCAGCCCTGCAGGTGAAGTGGGAAGGGCCTTTCCAGGTCTTGTGGGTCACATTGATAGCAGCTGAAGTTACAGAAAAAGGACCTGGGGTCTGTTATTCTTGAGTTCAGAAAGCTCCTTTTGGTTGGTGAGCAGAACAAAGTGGATCCTTAGGGTCAAGTATAAAGTGGGAATGATATGTGCATGTTGAGATGTAACAAGAGCTGATCCTTTTTGCAGTGGGATGTAGTCTGGAAACTGCACAGAGCTGAGCCAAGGGATTGAAAGGGACCAAGCAAGGGAGGTGAAGAAAGAATTAAAGTGAGGCAGCAGCCAAGCAGCAGCAAGTTGCTGTGTAAGCAGGTGAGTTGTGTTGAGGTTCCTAAGGCAGGCACTGAGGACTTTGAGGGCTCCAGACAGAGCAGACCTGGGAAGGCCCTCGGTGAAGCCCCTTGGAAACCTTCTAAGGGTAGGTGTGTATGGTGATAAGTGTTGGAAAATGTCCTGACTGTGGAACAGGAATGCAGGGAAGGAAAATGAACCCTCCTGTAATGCTGACCCCTCCCATCATCTGCAGTGGAGATAGGTCTGTGTGCCCTTTGGGAGCTGATTACCAGGGCACCCGTGGGCCTGGGATCATGGCAGGGTGTTGTAAGCAAGGAATGCCTGGCTTCTGAAACTCACTAGCTGAGTCTTAGAGGCTTCTTTGAAGAGCTGAGTTGAGGCAGCAGAATTGGCCCTGCAGGAGGGACTCTGTGCCTGCTCTCCCGTGGCTCCAAGGGATCTCTGGCCCTTCACGCCGGCACCGAGATTTTCTTGGGAAGGGCCTCAGATCCCCGGACCAGTCTGGGACACAGGCAAGATCCCCCTGCCTTTAGAAATGAGGCCTTCTTGTGGCTTCCTCCCCGTCCCCGTTGGTGGGTTCCAAAGAAGGCCTCTTGAAATGCCTTTTGGGCTGTCCATGGCAAGCTTGAGACCAAATTGGCCCTGGAGGGCCAGTGCTGTTGGTGCCCCCCGGGTTGGGGCACCCCGAGGACTCCAGCGCGCACCGAAAGGATTATTCGGGGAGATCCTCGGGGTGCCCGGCCCTGGGGAGCTCAAAGCAAGGTCCCTGCAATGGATTCAGGCATTCCTGAGAGTATCCCAGGGGTAGCTGTCCCTGCTAGACATGGAGCTCTCTAATGGACTGGAATTGGGTTCTAAAAGTGGTGCTCCAAGTGCCAAAGCAGTGTGGGATTGGGATTAAGAAATGAGCAGTGATGGTCCAATTGGCTGTTTTCTCTTGAATGTAATGGTAAGAGGTGCAGGAGTGCCAGGTGTGTGTTCCAGTCCCCAGCATTTGGTTTGCACATGTCCTGGTCAGACACAGGTCCAACTTCCTCAGTCCTTAACCCAGTAGAGGGAGAATTAAGGACTGGCAGTGTTAAGGTGATTGGTGTGACAGGGGTTAAACTGGGAAAACATTGGGGAATTCCTCGGTTGGTCTATTTGCCAGACTCACCCAAACCTGTGCTCGGAAGAGATGCACTGGAAAAGTTGAGGCAGAAATGAAATGGAAAACTGGGGATGTTGAAACTGTAATTCCTGGCACTAAATGTGTCCAAGCAGCAGCTCTTGTTGTGCAGGGAATAACTCCTGTCAGCAGCAAGGTCCTGACTGAAGTGGCAGCTGCAGTTGTTCCTGTGGTGTGGGCCAGTGGAATTGCAGGAAAGTGGGAGAGGGCAGAACCTGTAGGTATTACCCCTGATGTGGGATCTCTCCTGGTAAGGCAAAGCCAGTATCCTTTAAAATCAGAATGCCAGACTGGATTGGTTGCAGTAACAGCTAAATTTGCTCCTCCTGGTTTGCTTGTAGGATGTGAATGCAAGAATCTGCCAGGAAAACCAATGTCCAAGATGATTGATTAGTGCAGGACCTGAGAGAACCATCTTCAATGACAACCTGAAGCAGTTTCCAGTATTGGATTGCAAAGATGGCCTTTGCTGCATCTCCTTGAGCAAGGAAAGCCAAGAAACCTTTGCTTTGGAAGGAGAAAATCTGGAAAGCGGGAAGGAAGAAAAGAAGCCCCCTGACTCCTCCCTGAGCCCCAGACAGCCCATGAACTGCCTTCCTGGGAATGGTAGGACAGGGTGGACTCTGGATTGCTCCCTCTGCATGTGTGGTAAGACTGTTATGCCAACTTCTCAAACAGCCTGTAAGCATTTGCTGCCTTGGCTAGATGGTGCAAGGGCAGCCTTTAAGCAGCTGAAGCATTCCCTGAGGAGAGCTCTGGGTCTGCCAGATGTCTCAGAACTGTTGGAAGCATCTTTGGTGGGGAGGGCAAACAAAGGCCAAGGTGTGCAGTGACCCCCCTGAGAAGGGACTTGGAGTTAATGGCATCCCTGCAAGTGAACTTTGTGGGCTGTTCCCCCTGGAGGGCAGGTGATAGTCCCAGCTACAGTGATGGGAGAAATGGTTAAAAGGGAGCCCCAAAAGCTGGAAATCCTCCAGGAGGCTCTTGGCAAAGAGAGTTTGCTGAGTTTGCCCTGCAAGAAGGATAGTGATAGCTTTTGAGTGCTGGTAGATCCTTTGAATAGATAGCCTTGAGTGTGTCCTTGTTGCCCCAGTAGGCCTTGTCAAAGTCCCCATATTCCAGGAGATATACATATTAAAGTTTAAAATGATCTCCATAATCCTTTGTTGTCTTGAGGCTCTCCCCTGCAGGAACTCCAGGAACTCCTGGTGCCGCCTGGGCCGATGGATTGGACGCCCCAGCCCCTCCGTTCCTGCCCAGCCACTGGGTCCGTGTCCAGTGGTGGCACTGCCAGCCCTGCAGGTGAAGTGGGAAGGGCCTTTCCAGGTCTTGTGGGTCACATTGATAGCAGCTGAAGTTGCAGAAAAAGGACCTGGGGTCTGTTATTCTTGAGTTCAGAAAGCTCCTTTTGGTTGGTGAGCAGAACAAAGTGGATCCTTAGGGTCAAGTATAAAGTGGGAATGATATGTGCATGTTGAGATGTAACACGAGCTGATCCTTTTTGCAGTGGGATGTAGCCTGGAAACTGCACAGAGCTGAGCCAAGGGATTGAAAGGGACCAACAAAGGGAGGTGAAGAAAGAATTAAAGTGAGGCAGCAGCCAAGCAGCAGCAAGTTGCTGTGTAAGCAGGTGAGTTGTGTTGAGGTTCCTAAGGCAGGCACTGAGGACTTTGAGGGCTCCAGACAGAGCAGACCTGGGAAGGCCCTCGGTGAAGCCCCTTGGAAACCTTCTAAGGGTAGGTGTGTATGGTGATAAGTGTTGGAAAATGTCCTGACTGTGGAACAGGAATGCAGGGAAGGAAAATGAATCCTCCTGTAATGCTGACCCCTCCCATCAGCTGTAGTAGAGATACCTGTGTGTGCCCTTTAGGAGCTGATTACCAGGGCACCCGTGGGCCTGGGATCATGGCAGGGTGTTGTAAGCAAGGAATGCCTGGCTTCTGAAACTCACCAGCTGAGTCTTAGAGGCTTCTTTGAAGAGCTGAGTTGAGGCAGCAGAATTGGCCCTGCAGGAGGGACTCTGTGCCTGCTCTCCCGTGGCTCCAAGGGATCTCTGGCCCTTCACGCCGGCACCGAGATTTTCTCGGGAAGGGCCTCAGATCCCCGGACCAGTCTGGGACACAGGCAAGATCCCCCTGCCTTTAGAAATGAGGCCTTCTTGTGGCTTCCTCCCCGTCCCCGTTGGTGGGTTCCAAAGAAGGGCTCCTGAAATGCCTTTTGGGCTGTCCATGGCAAGCTTGAGACCAAATTGGCCCCCTGGAGGGACAGTGCTGTTGGTGCCCCCCGGGTTGGGGCACCCCGAGGACTCCAGCGCGCACCGAAAGGATTATTCGGGGAGATCCTCGGGGTGCCCGGCCCTGGGGAGCTCAAAGCAAGGTCCCTGCCATGGATTCAGGCATTCCTGAGAGTAGACTGGACTGTGCAGAGAGGGAGCAGTTTGTCCTGTGGAGTTGGGATGGGTTAGTTCAGGATGCCTTGGGAGGCAGGGCTGGAGAGGCCCCTCTGTTGGCTGTAGTGGTGGAAGGTTGTAGCAGCAGGGACGGAGCCTTCGACCTCCTGCTCCCCCCGTGAGCCCCGACGGGACCGTGCCCTTGGCAATGGAGGGCCCCCCATTGCTGAGCCAGCGGTTCCGGGGGCCAGGAGGGATGGGATCAGGATGCTGAGCTCCGCCCAGGGCCAGGGCTGCCAATGTTCAACCATGGAGAGAACTGAAAGCAGAGTGAGATGGAAGCCAAGCTGCAGCAGAGGGGTGGGCGAGAAAAGACCCTGGTCCTCAGGTGGAGCTTTGAATTCCCTGGAAAAATGGATCCTGTCAGATGGTTCAGGCCCTTGTGGATGCTGGAGCAGAGGCCTCTGTAATTTATGGTCACCCTAAAAAGTTGCAAGGACAGCAAGTTCTGACTGCAGGATGAGGTGGGAAACAAAGTGCAGTGGTCCAGAGAAAAGCTGAGCTTAAAATTGGTCCTGTGCCAGAGCAGCCTTGTGCAGTGCTTGTTGCTGTCCCTGAGTGTCCCATTGCAGTGGATATTCCCAAGGGTGCCTTGTGCTGGGGAACACTGGGGGCAGTTCCCTTTCCCTGGGCAGGGCAGGCAGGGCACGTTTCCCCCCTCGAGGGTGGCTCCACAGTCCCACCCTCTGCCCTGGGAGCGTGGCAGAACACCTGGACCCACTGTCCTTGCCAGAGAGGGCACAAGGGATGGTTGGATGGGTGAGGGAATGGTTCAGGGAGTACAAGCACCATTAGAATGAGTAGGGCAGCACATGGAAAGGAAGGGGGGAGTTAATCCAGACAGAATTCAAGCACCTGCCCAACCTGTGATAGTTTTAGGAACTCAGAGGTGTTGTGGTCCCCAGGAAGTATTGCCCAGGACTAGGCAGGAGACTTCAGGCTTGGTCACCCCCAGAGCAAGGTGGAAGCCCAGCAGTTTATTGGTTGGTTTGGCTTTTGGTGACAACAAGGTCCTCCTTTGGGACCAATCCTTGGCCTGGGCCATAAAGTCCCAGGGCAGAAGTGTGAGTTTGAGTGGGAAATGAGCAGCAGGGAGGGTTGGAAACAGCTCAGGGAGCAATTCAACAGGCTCCAGAGCTGTGGCCAATACGAGCTCCAGAGGGGGAACGGAAGGTTCCTGCCAGTGCTAATGATGCCAATTGGAGCCTCTGGCAGAAGTAGGGTAATGAAAGGGGGGTACTTTTGAATTAGATGATCAATGGAGCATAGAGGCGTGAGAAAGAAATCATATTAGGTTGTGAAACCAGCTGGAGTGTGGTACAATGTAACTTGATGGCACAAGCTAATTGTAAGGTCCATTGTGCTTTTCAGCAAGTCAGCCTGATATCCCCTGTTATCAGAGCTGAGTTCTTCCTTGGTTCTGCTACATCTTGCAAGGTAGGTACATCTACCCTTGAAACACCATGGGAGAGGTCATCCCTAGGGGTGAGAAAGATGATGGTGAGAGGAAGATGATGTGGTCAGGGGTTGCTGGCCACTTGCCCTACAAGTAGGGCAGGCCCAGACTGTTGCCACCAGGCAATGATCAGGCGGGGTTTGGCTGCCAGTCAGGCCTCCCCTTACACTGCGTCCTGGCCCTACGTGGTGTAATGTGGAGCTGATCAAATGGGCTGTCAGGACTGCTGAGCTGAGCGATCCTCATCCTGCCACCGAGCCTGTGTTGCTCCGCGGGGACGCCCGCTAAGGGATGGGCACCGACCAGCTGCTGCAGATCCTGACAGCCCTGCCTGGCTGTGGGGGTGGGCACAGGTTAGTGATAGGAAGCAACTGAGAAAGAAGACTTTAAACATCCTATAGTGTTCCTTTAATACCCTTTATTTAGTATTCATATTTTCCCTTTACTTTCCCCTTGTACTGACCAAATATCGTGTTAATAGTTATCCATAAGATTGTGTTAAGATCCTTTTTGGTATCCCTTTAACTCCCTTTTCACTAGTTAATATTATACTGTATTGAATGCTGTTCTTAGTATTTGTTTTAATGCCACATGATAAGGCAGTTCATTTGTATCCTTTTTTAACTTTTGATTCTCTTTGCTAAGTTTATTATTATTATTCTTCTCACTGCAATAAAGATATCTTGTGTGTTTGAATGCTTGTGGCACTTGTCTTTATTTTGGGCCTGTATCCTAATGAACTGTTCCAGGTAGGAATGAAGTGCCCTTAGGATTTGGGAATAGGAAGTTACTGGCAGCCAGCCCAAGATACACCCTGTTGGAGAAGCAGCTCTGAGTATGTTCTTGGGCTTTAGTGGAAACTTAATAAATGATAAGAGGGCCTGAAATCCCCCTAAGGCCTTGGGTAAAAAGCTCCTCCAGGATGCCCAGGCCAGGCCCTGCTCAGGAAGGCAGCCCCATGGAATGGAGATGGTGTATCCAAGCCAGAGCCAGAGCAGGGGTCGGGGCAGGAGCGAGGCCTCGGGAGGGAGTTGCCCCTGGCCCTGTGGTTGAAGCAACAAGTGTAGATCCCCTGGACAGTGAGCACAAATCACTGGGGAAATGGGGAAAAGCCCCAGAGCAAGTGCTGGGAGCAGAGAGGGAGCATGCATGGCTCACTGCTGGGTCAGCCACATGTGTCAGTGGGAAGCACTTTTGGAAAGCAGGAGCTTATAACCCGTGCCAGAGGGAGTTTAAAGTCACAAAGGGGGGAGGCAAAAGTAGTCCATGAGCTGAGTGAGACACTGTACCTGTGGGAATGAAACAGGAAGAACTAGGGCAGTGTCAGGTTTGTAGGGATTTGGGGTCAGTTGGCAGTGGTTTGGCTACTTGGCTCCCAAGTGACACCATCACGGAATTAGTGATTAAATGCAGACAAGGAAAATGGGAATATATTCCTGTGAATAAATGTTAGTGGAGGGAATGATATTGCCATGTTGTAGCTTGATATCTTACAGAAACTGTGGATCCTGGCCATCCTCACAGCCCTTGTGGTCCCTCTGGGCGATGCTGTTCCCTGGAAAGTTCCCTGGAAAAGGTGCCTGGGTCGGGTGACTTGGTTTGATTTGGATGGAGGTGGAAAAGCAGCTCCAAACCAGGACCCCAGGACAAGGTGACCTGGGAAGCAAATGGCCCTTGGCCAGGGGTCAGTCTCCCTTTGTGCCCGGGGGGACTCTCTGGCAGGGCCGGGGTCTGTCGGGCTCATTGTGCGGGCGGCTGTTGGTGCCCTCAGTGGGATTGGATGGATGTGATTCCAGGGGCTGGGAGCACTGTTGCCATGCAGTGCTGTGGTTTCCCTTACGGTGCTGGCTCCAGGGGTCTCCCTGGCATCGTTGTCCCCCTGTGTGAGCGGTGCCAGTCACAGCCCCAGTGTCACAGCAGCAGGGCCGTCCCCTGGGCTCTGCCTGCTGGGCTGTTCTGGGAAGTGCTGCCAAAAGAGCAAAGGGATCGGCTGGGGCAGGGGATGGCACAGTTTGGCATCATCCTCCCGAGGCGAATATTGGTCCAACTGTTGGGTACCTGCTGCCTGTGTCCTGCAGCCCAACATCATCAGGATAACAGAATTCCTTTCCCCACTCTGATTCCAGCTGTTCCTGTTATTCCATGAGTGGTGAGGAGTTGTTTCCTAGAGTGCCCTGCCTGTCAGCAAAACACCAGGCCCAAAGGATCCTGGCAAGTGCAGCCCTGGAAGAGTCAGGAAGACTCAAAAATGCACCAGTTCTCAGGAAGTACAACTTTGTAAAACATTTATGAAGCTGAAATTCCACAGCACTGAGCTGTTGGGTCCCAAATAATATTGGAGGGAGAGGCAGAAAATGCCACTGCTGCTGGGGCTGAACTGTGTGCAGTGACTGGGCAGGACTTGGCCCTGATGCCTGAGTGCATCTTTGGGATGGATCCCAACTGTCAGCCCCTGGCTCCATAACTTGAGTAGATGATGCTCCTTCAAGCCCAGCTGCTGTGTTGGTGGTCCTGGGGGCACCTCTTGCCCTGGCCTGCTGTGAATGTCTTTGTGTTGCAGCTCAATAAAGTCCCTTTCAGTGGTGATTGTGTCATTTTTATGTCAGTTCCTCTCCCCTCTTGCCCTGCCCCAGTGGCTGCATCACTGGCTTGTGCCTAAATGAACTCTTCCCCTGCAGCAGTTCCCTGCTGCTCTCAGAGAGGGTGGAGCTGAGGCCCCTGAGCAAAGGGAGAAAGGATCCATCCAAGGCAGGCCCGTGCTCACCCCCTGCCTTCCTCCAGCCTCCCTCCTTACAGTTCCCGTCCCTGCTGGACACAGCCTGTTCCCGAACAACCCCTGTTCCTGTTCTCTCTCCGTGTCTCCCCTCACAACTCCCCTCCTCTGATCTCCAGGTGCCCAGGCCCCTGTTTTTGAGGGGCATTCCTGGGCTGCTGTCCCCCCATTCCTTATAAATGAAGTGCCAGGAGCCCCAAGTGCAGAGAGGTCTGCAGGGAATCAGTGCCAAGAGCTGCCTGTGCCTGCCTGTGTTCCTGCAGTTCTCCTTCCTGTTCTCCCTGGGCTGGAGAGACCTGCCTGCCCTGGGTTTATTGGGGCAGAGGGATGGGATTACATTTGTCCAGAAGGTTTGTTCACAGACATGTTTTCTGACAGGCAGTGCCATTTTCCTTTTGCCTTTCCCAGGTTTTTCCAAGTGCTGTCCAGCACAGGGATCCATGTGCTGGGACAGTGATTGGCAGCAGGAAGGGGAGCCTTGGCCTCACCTGCCCAGCTCAGGTGGGTGGCACAGAATGGGGGTGGGCTGGCAAGGCATGAACACATTTCTGAGTTCTGGAGTGCCTTGAATCCTTTCCCTGTCAGGTTTCTCTCCCTCATTTCCTGGGGTCCAGCGTCCCAGGTGTCTCTTCCTTTGCCCAAAGTCCAATGGCAGAGGATTGACTGACTCCCAAGGGAGGTTTGGAATGAAAAGGGTTCTGTTCAAATGGGGCAAGGAATGCAGTAAGAAAGATGAGCCTCCTTTTAGTGCCTGAAATAGAGAGGAATAAAAATGCTGGAAAAGGTCCCATTTTATTTGTTGTCCCCCCTGGATTTTTCATGGCTAAAACTCTCTAGTGAGCAATTGAAGAGAAGGGTGAAGGGCAGGAGCCTTTGACTTGCCCCGTGCCCTTAATTGCCTTGTTCTTTTCTCTTCCAGGCCAGGCCAAAGCCCTGATCCAGCCCAGCTCTGCCAAGTGCCCTGGGCTGGGAGCAGCCAAAGGCAAGAGGCTGCAGCCCCGCCGGCCGGGCTGGGGGCTCCTGGTGCTGCCCGTGGGGTGGGGTAAGTCAGAGGGACACGTTTCTCTCCTCCTGGTGTTGGCATTTGCTCCCTGGGCCCTGAATGTGTAAGGAAGGACGCAGTAGCAGGGAAGGGCAGTATTTCCAAACTGTCTGAATGTTGCCCCCAGGTTTGGGATGGGAGTGGTTGGGTTTGGCCTGGGCTGGTCAGGATCAGCCATAAAGGACCCACCAGAGCCCTGAACCCTCACTGGACATGTCCAGCCCCTCAAGTCATTAATTTTCAACAAAGGACAAAGTATTGGTACTTGCTTCTGATCTGTGGAGAATTTCCTTCGGAATGATCAATGCAAAGTATCTCTTTGGGTCTTTTGTTTGTTTGTTTGTTTGTAATTTCCTCTCTGGCTTCAATGAGTTTGATGTGCTCCTGTTAAGGAAGCAGCCTGTTTTGATCTTGAAATTTGGGGTGGTTTGGTTTGTTTAGGTTTTTTTCCCCCCACTGACTCGGGCCTTCCGTGTATAGTCCGTGTTGTCCCGCAGGACTGCTTTGGTTCTGGGTCAGAGAGAGAGAAGAGAAGTGGCTTTTCCTCATCTGGAATGTTTCCAAGCAGAAGTGGGACATTGTCCTGCCCCTCCCCAAAGCACTGCAGGCACCTGGGAGTAGCTCAGGGCTGGCCCAGTTCTCTGAGACAGAACCATGGGGGAGAGGTTTAAGTATTAATCCCATCTCTGGTGTCCCCTGGTTGCAGAGATTGGGTCCTACAGTCCCAGAGTGTTAAGGAAAACAAGGAACTTCTGTTCTTCCTGGCAAACCTTCTGCTATTGCTTGTGCAGTGTTTGGGTTCTGTTGTCTGAGTTCCTGTCCAGGATCTTTCTAAGAGAACCTGTTAGAAATGTAGAGGTAGGATTAGAATTTGGGTCTGTTGCCTCCCCAACTGCCTCCAAGTCCTGATGGACTGGAGTGATGAGTGCTCTGAGCCCAGGGTATTTCTTGATATTGTGTGGCTTTCCCTCAGCTGTGGGTGAGGAATTGTGCAGGCAAGGCCTGTGTGCCCGTGGGTGTCTCCCGTGTGTGTCCGTGTGGCAGGGCTGGGACAAGGACTCGTGCAGGGACCCAGCTGGCACTGGAGCTGCTGCCATTCTGAGCCACTGCCAAGGGCTGGGGAGAGACCCTCTGGGAGGCTGTTGCCAGGATTCCATTGGGAGCTGGATCTCCCTCCAGCTGCAGCAGCCAGGGGAGGGTTCTTCCTTGTGCAGCCCAGTGGCTTCTGCTCAGGCTGGCCCAGAGTGGGGTTGGGGCAGGTTCTCCAGGGAACAGGAGCCAGCCCTGAGTGGGTCTCCAGGTATGCCCAGGACGCTGCCAATGCCCAGGGATCTGCTCTGGGTCCAGGCTGTCCGTGCTGGAGGGCCCTGGTGGCTGCAGTCCCTGAGCCCGCAGAGACAGAGAGAGCCCCGGCCTGAGTGACCTTTGGCCCCTTGTCCTGAATTTGGGGTGAGCCTGGGAGCGTGTGGAAGGTGAGAACGAGGGCTGTGCTTCCAATGCATCATCCCTGAGAAGATCCTGTTGTTCCAGAGCGCTGGGGACAGTTTGGGCTTGGCAGCTTCAGAGCTGGATTGGAGCAGTCCCTGAAAAGAATCAGGAGAGTGGAGGTTTGTCCCAGTGGTGCTTTCACACCCCACTGGACAGGCTGGGCTTTGTGTTTGAGGTTGTCCTGTATTTGCTCTGCAGATAATGGACCCTTCCCAATTCAGCCCAGCAGATCCCAAGGGCTCTGACAGGAATATTTGTTCTTTCCTTCCCTTTGGGATAACTTCATCTCCAAACTGCCATGAGCAATTCCTTAATTTCTGCTGGAGAAAACCAAGTGTCAGAGGCAGTTTGCCAAGGAGGCCAGAAGTGTCTTTGGAGCAGAGAGTGCTGCCAGCTGCGTGTGCCTGTCCCCAGCCTGGCACTGCCCACAGGGACACACTGGGCACAGACCATGAGAGGGAACAAAACCACTGCCTGCCAGAGGGTTTGTCCTGGGCCAGTCAGGCCTGGGGCAGGAATTGGACTGGGCAACTCCATCAGCTGCTCTTCCCTCCCCCACAAAGCCCCATCCCCTGGGCATTAATGACATGCCCTGTGCCCAGCGCTCCCTGTTCACCCAACTGAAACCAGAGCAAGGCTTGCTTTGCTTGGAACAACTTAAAATAACTTTAAACCAAAATAAATCACTTTTTTCTTCTTTTTTTTTCTTTCAGATGCTGGAATTGCCTCTCTGGCTGTGTGCTGAGCTCTGGCTGCAGGGGACTGTCAGGCCTTGGTGGCTGTGAGTTCCTGTTCTTCTCCCTGGGAAACTGGAAAGAGTTATTCATTGGATTGCAAAAATGTAATTTTGAGGGGACCCAGCAACTGTTTGTGTAGGAAAAGGTGAGGTGCTGCAAAGGGGAGGGAGGTGGCATTTTGGAGGGGTCCCACTGAGGGGGGAGTGGAGAGCCTGGGGCTGGAGTGTGAGTTCTTAAACAGGGAAGAAGGGAAGGATGCTTGGGAGGGAAACACTCAGGGAATGTGTAGGGATGGAATGGAAAGTTGGGGTGTCAGGAAGAGAAAATGGGTGATGTAGAGGAAGGGAAATGTTGGGGGTAAGACTTGGTCTCCTCTGTAGAGGACAGAAGGACCATTTAGAGATAAAGTGAGGCAGTCAGTGGTGGGCAGGTCGGGAAAATTTGTGTTTGTAAAATTTCAGGTCACGTGTAGCAGAGAGGATGTACCTCCTGATGGACACTGAGGCAGTCAGGGGTGGGCAGGATGGGGGGAAACCTTTGGGGTTAAAATTTGAGGGAACATCCAGGGCAGAGAGTGAATATTTTGAAGGATAAATGAGGTACTCAGTGGTGGACAGCTGGGGAGTGTTTTAGGGTAAACTTGGGTTAGTTCACAGGGTAGAGAATGAACATGTATTTGTACAGAGGAGCTGACCTACCCCTACGTGTGGGTAGGTAAGGAGAATTTTGGGAGTAAAATCTGGGCAATCTGTAGCAGAGAGAATGAATATCTTGGGGTGAAGTGAGGCAGTCGGTGTTGGGCAGGTAGGGAAAAATTCTGTTTGTAAAATTTGAGGTCACGTGGAGCAGAGAATGTACATCCTGAGGTAAACTGGGGTAATCAGTTGTGGACTCGTAGGGAAAATTGGGAGGGAAATATCTGAGGCAATCTGCATGGTAGAGGATGAATATTGAGAGATGAACATGAGGTACTCAGTGGTGGACTTGTAGGGAAAATTGTGGGGGTCAAATCTGTGGCAATGTGCAGCAGAGAGAAGGAACATTTTGGAATAAAGTGAGGCAGTCAGTAGGGGAGAGGCAGAGAAATTTCTGAGGGTGAAACTTGAGCAAATCTGGAGGGCAGAGAATGAATATTTGGAGGTCCAAAAGAGGTAATCAGGAGTGTGCAGTAGGGAAGACTCTGGGGAGAGAATGACTCTTTTGTGTTCAAGAAGAGGTAATCAGGAGTGGGCTGGAAGGGGAAAGTTTGGGGGTTAAAAAGGAGGTTCATTCTCTGCAGGGCAGGGAATGAACACACTGAGGTAACCTGAGGTGATGAGTGGTGAGAGACACAGACAATTGTGGGTGTTAAAGTTCAGGTGATCTGCTGGGAAGAGAAGGAACCTGTTGAGGTAAAGATGAGGCACTGGGTGGCAGACAGGTGGGGAGAGGTTTGAGATAAGCCTGAGGTGTGTGTGGGGTGCAGAATGACCCTCTGTAGGTACAAAGGAGCTGGTCAGACGTGGACAAGTAAGGCAGATGTTGGGAGTAAAATGTGGGGCAATCTGTCACAGAGAGAATGAATCTTTTGGGGTAAGGTGAGGCAGTCAGCAGTGGGCAGGGAGGGAAATCTTTGTTTGTCAAACCTGAGGTAATGTGCAGCAGAGAGAATGCACCTCCTGGGGTAAACTGGGGCAAACAGTAGTGGACAGGTGAGGAGGTTTTGGGGGAAACTTTGAGGTCATCTCTGTGGCAGAGGATGAATGTTTGGAGGTAAAAATGAGGTAATAAGTAGTTTGCAAGCAGGGAAAACTGTGAGGGTAAGTGTGGATGTCACCTAGGGGAGAAAATGAGGCTTTTGAGGTCCAGTGAGGCAGTCAGTGGTGGGCAGGGAGGGAAAATTTGTGTTTGTAAAATCAGAGGTGATGTGGAGGAGAGAGAATGCACCTCCTGGGGTAAACTGGGGTAAACCTTGCGGACCTGCAGGGAAAATGTGGGGGGTAAAACTTGTGGGAATCTGCAGGGCAGAGAGTGAATCTTCTGAGGTGAAAATGAGTTCCTGGGTGGTGGAGAGGTGGGGAAAGTGTTGAGAGTAAACTGGAGGTGGTCTGCTGGGTAGAGAATGAACATCTTGAGGTAGAAGTGAGTTGCTGAGATGTGGAGAGGTCAGGAAAATGCAGTGGGTCCAGTGTGAGGTCACCTGCAGCAGAGAGGATGTACCTCCTGATGGACACTGAGGCAGTCAGGGGTGGGCAGGAGGGGAAACCTTTGGGGTAAAACTTGAGGGAATGTCCAGGGCAGAGAATGAATATTTTGAAGGATAAATGAGGTCCTCAGTGAGGTATTCATTGGATTGCAGAAATGTTTTTTGAAACCTGTCCCCTTCTTTGTGCCTTTTACTGACAGACCTTCTCTTTTTGCCTTTGAATTTACAGCCTCCTTGTAACTCCCAGCCCGGAAAACCTGGGATAACTGAGGAGGGACAGAGATGAAGGTTTTATCTGCAAACTTGGGGTAATTTCTGCAGGATACAGCAATAACTGTTTGTGTGGGAAAGTGTGTTTAACCACATTGGCCCAAGTTGTGTTTGCACCAGCTGGGGCCAGAGGTGCCAAGCAATCCAAAGCAAACCCTGCTCAGCCTCCAAATCCCAGGGGAAGTTCTCCAAGCTATTCATTGAGGGACTAAAGATACATTGAAATGGAACCAAGACACTACTAAGTTTCCTGGAATCCCAGTATTGCTGTCCTAGAATTTTTAACAGCTTTTTAAGCTTTTTATGACAATAATGGCTTTCTTCCTTTGATTGAATCCTGCGGTAGGATTTGGGGTTTCTTTGGATTCTGAATCCCTCCCAGGGGCCCTGACACTGGTCAGGAGCTGGCAGGACAAACAGAGTCAGAGCTCCTGGCAGGCACAGGGGGTTTCCCCCAGAGTGGATCCAACTGCTGCCCCCCAGCCTGGCCAGGCGGGATCTGCTTTGGCTCCCGGCTTCTGCCAGAGACAGAATGTGTTCCCTTGATTGGAATGAGGATCCCGTAGCTTCATCTCCTAGAGGTTCCCTGGGCAGCTGATCCACTCTGCCCCGTGTCCTGCTCTCAGTTCCTGCCCAGCCAGAGCCAACTGTACCAAGGGCAAGAGCACTCCCAGCCTGGATAGGGAATGGGGGACTGGCTTGTGCACAATTCACCTAGAAAGTCAAACGAGGGGATTGTTGGAGTATCTGGCTCCTTAGGGAACTTGCTGGGAGTAGAGAAGCACAACCCCAAACCTCCAGCTGTGGGTGGAGTCGTGGAACGTAAACCAGCACAAACTCATCCCCCAAAATGGACCGTGGAAGAGCAGGACCAAATAAGGGTCAGTGTCCCTGTGGAAAGGCAAAAGGAATTGGTTGGGACTTTGATTGTCCCCTAGGGAGATGGAGGTTGCTGGGATGCAGAGAATGCCCTCTCTCAGGCCGCCAAGATCTCTCAGCGCAGCGGCTTTGGCCGACAGGGCAGCAAAAAGATTGTTCTCTGCGGGGGGCCCAGGTTTGGGTTCCGGTCTCAGCATTGCAGGTTTGGATGAATTCTACCTACAGCCCGCAATTCCATGGGGAATTCCTGCTGCAATAGCCTCCCAGTGCCTCCTGGAGCCCGGATCTTCCCCCGCAGAGCTGCCACTTTAACGCCAGGTTTGCCAGGAAGCAGCCACGGTTCCAGGTCTGCTCAGCGGGATCGGGACAAGGACAGGTTCATTTTCCACAGACTTTGCTGTTTATAACCCTCCTCCCCCAGCCCCGCCGGTGGCGCTGGGGGGACTTGAGCGAGTTCCTTGGAATTCGGCCGATTCTCCGCCCCGGGCCGGGCTCCAGGGGATGTGTTCGCCCAGGAGAAGGCGGGGGCCGGACGCGCTCCCGGCCCGGGGCGAGGCAGCCCCTGAGCACGGGCGAGGACGTCTCTCCGGGCCGGGAAGCCGCTGTCTCTTCCGAGCCTCGGGAGCGACCCCGGGGAATTCTTTTCCCCGAGGAAAGGGATGCACAGCCCTGCTTTCAGAGCACCTCCGGCTGGAAGGGCAGGGATTTGGGGCGGGCGGGACACACGTGGGGGGCGCGGGGGAGCTCTGGGAGGTGGGCCCTGGGAATGGCTGCCCGCGCTGCTCTGCAGCCCCGCCGTGCCGACACTGCCGAGTGCCAGCTGGATTCTTTGGGTCCTTTGGGGCTGGCGCTGGGGCGTGTCCAGGGTGAGGCATCTCAGGGGGCCCCGTTCAGAGCAGCGCCCGGCTGAGGAGCCGCGGGCAGCCCTTTCCCCGTGCCCACCCCACGGGGGCTGTAGGGCACGGCTCCAGGGCACAGCTCATCCATCCCCTGGCAATAGGAAGCCCAAGCAGGGCTGGGTCGCTGTCTGTCGCTCCGGCCTCCTCCCGGTCCGCGTTCCCTGCCCTGCTGGGACTGCCCAGGGAGCCCCGAGAACGTTCCTGGCGGGAAGCGGGAGCCGCCGAGGGCTCCGTCCAACTCCGGGCCCGAAAAGCGGCCCCGACCTGAGCCCCCCCGGCATTTTGGGTTCCGAAGGCTCACCTGGAGGAGACGCTCCCCCGCAGGCGGGACCAGGCGGCGACACTCGACCAAACGCCTTTGCCTCGGAGCGAGGGATCCCTCCGGACTCGTTTGGCTCCTTTATCCCTGGAAATGAGCTCGGATGCCGCACGAGCACCTTTGCAGCCGTCGGGTGAAGCCCGGACGGGGCCGGAAAACCTCCCTGAGCAGGGCAGTGATGAATTGGTGCCCGTCCCCAGCCGGGCACAGCCCAGCCGGCCGCGCTCCCTCCGGCCCGTGGCTGCGAAGGGCTCCTGCAGAGATTGAATAAAAGCTCATTTCCTGACTGTATTTGCCCGCGGTCTTGCCCCTCTTTTGACTCGCGCAGCACCATCCGGTTGGAGCATTTCTTGGTTTCCTCCCCTGTAGCCGTTTCCCTCCCAGGCAAGGCCTTCCCCGTCTGCAAATCAAGAGGAAATGTTTCAACGGGATTTTGAAAACCAGAGGGTTTGCCCCGGGAGGGTGCGAGTTGCCGAGAAAGCGGGGGAGAGGAAGGAGAGCCTCAGGTCTCACCTGGCTGGTGTCAGATGAGCCGCACCTTATGGATGGCAGGGCAAAGAACTGCTGTCGGTAATTGCCGAAGTTCCGCAGGCAGAGCTGGGAGCAGCCTGTGCCCGAGACCACCCGCGGCACGGTCAGTGCCAGCTCCTGGGGCCGCCTGAGGACAGACACAGGGACACGGGGACAAACGAGCAGCTCTGCTCGGGGTCCCGGAGCACGGGAGGAACGGGGGAAAGGGCTGCCGCCGTTCTTCCCTCCCCGGCAGGCCCCCAGCTCCCCGCGGCCGGAGCGGGCCCGTGGCCGGAGCCCCGGCGGGCCCCAGAGCCCTCGTTCCCGGGGGGCCCTGGGGGGTGGGAACCTCCTGGGGCCGCGTTTAAGGGGGAGACGGGCGATGTTCGCCCCGGGAGCGGGTGCGGTGGCCTCGGGGGTGCCCGAGCGGGGAAGCTCCGATCCCGCGGGGGGGTACGGGCGGCACCCCTCCTCGGGGGGTCCCGGGGCCGGCCCGGCGTGTCCCCGCTCCCCGGCCGGTCCCAGCCCCCGGCTCCGCGTCTACACGACGAACGCGCCGCCGTTCTCCCCCGACCGGGCCCCGGCCGAGCCCCGGCCCGAGCGGCCCCGCCGCGCTCGGCCCCAGCGCCCGGCCCGGAGCGGCTCTTCTCGCCCGCGTTGCCGGGGCACAGGCGGCGAGGCCGGGCTGGGATGAGCCCGGCACCGATCCTGGTCCCCGTCCGGATGCCGAGCCCCATCCCAGCCCCAAACCAACCTCGCTTCTCCGGTCGCGGTCCCGGTCCTGGCCCCGATCCTTGTCCCGGTCCTCCTGCCGAGCTCCATCGCCACCCTCGGTCTTCCGACGCGCCGACCGCTCCCGCAGCATCCCGGTACGAGGTTCCTCCGCAAACTCGGGACGAGCGCGGCTCTGCCGGCTTTAAACGGCGCGGCCGGGGCGGGGCCGGGGCGGGGCCGGGGCGGAGCGGGGCCCGCACAGGTGTGCGAGGCGGGGCCCGTCCAGGTGCGCGGGGCGGGGACGGGCAGGGGGCGGGTCGGGGCGGGGGTATTTAAGCGCCGGAACTCGCCCCCGCGGCCATTTGCTCGGGCAGTGCGCGGGGAGGCAGCAGCGCCGCGGGAGCCTCTCGCTGCCGCGGCCCTTTTTCTTTGCTTTTGTTTTTGTCTTTCTTTTGCTTTTCCCCCTTTTTTTCGTCCCCTCCCTTCCTCCCCACCCTCCACCCGCTCCCCGCACGCCGCCTCTCCCCGGCCGCTGTCGCTGCCCTCCTGCACAGCCCGGCCCCCCCTCCTGCCCCCGGCCCCCCCTGCCTGCCCCTGCTCCCCCCTCGCTGCTCCGACCTGCCCGCACCCCCGCTCCGTCCTTGCCCCCCCCGCCCGTCCCGTCCGTCCCCCTGTCCCCCGGGCCGTGTCCCCCGCAGCCGCGGGCTTGGGGGCGCCGCTTTAATAAAGCCGCGAGGGCCGGAGCCGGCGCCCCCCCTGGATCCCCCTTTCCACGGGGCCGGGCCCGCTCGGCGGGGTCCCCCCTGCAGTTCACAAGCACCGCCCGACACCGCCGGGGCTCCGGCCCGTCCCGACATCACACGGGGGGCTCCGCGGGCGGGGGGACGAGGGGGTGGCGGGGGGGGCAGGGGATGAGGGTCCCCTCCGGAGGAGGGGGCTCGGGGGGGACGAGGGGGAGGCGGGGGGGGCAGGGGATGAGGGTCCCCTCCGGAGGAGGGGGCTCGGGGAGGTGGGCGGGGGCAGGGGGGGCTCGGGGAGGGGGGAGGAGGGAGGAGGGAGGAGGAGGGGCCAGGGGAGGGGGGCAGGGGGATCCCCTCCGGAGAAGGGGGTTCCGGGGTGGGAGGGGGGAGTTTTCCCCCTGTCGGGCCCCTCCCACCCCGGGACTCCCCGCCCTGAGGGGTGGCCTGGGGACCCCCTCCAGGGCAGTGGGGTCCCGCGGTGGGAGGGGTCAGAGGGGCGAACTCCTCCCACTGATCCCTCCCACCCCGGGACTCCTCCCCCGGGGGGCGGTCGGGGGCGGGGGCCCCCTCCGGGAAAGGGGGTCCCGGGGTGGGAGGGGAGGAGGGGCGAATTCCCCCCTCTGGCCCCTCCCACCTCGGGACTCCCCGCCCCGGGGGGCGGTCGGGGGGACCCCCGTCCGGGGGAGTGGGGTCCTGCGGTGGGAGGGGTCAGAGCGGGGAGATCCGCCCCGCGATTCCTCCCATCCCGGGACCCCCTGCCCGGGGGGGAACGGGGGGGGAAGGCGGGGGGGGGGGGGGGGGGGGAAGGAGAAGGGGGGAGTAGTGGCGGAGGGGGGGTGGGAGGCAAGGCGAGGGGGGACGGGGGGGGAAGGGGGGGTAGGGGGGGGGAAGGGGGGGGAAGGGGGGGGTGGGGGGGGGTAGGGGGAGGAAGGGGGGGTAGGGGGGGGAAGGGGGGGGTAGGGGGGGGAAGGGGGGGGAAGGGGGGGGTGGGGGGGGAAGGGGGGGGAAGGGGGGGGTGGGGGGGAAGGGGGGGAAGGGGGGGGAAGGGGGGGGGTAGGGGGGGGAAGGGGGGGGGAAGGGGGGGATTAGATTCTTAAAGATTCTTAATGATTCTGTTTTATCTTTGTATATATATAGTATATATAATGTGATGTATAAGAATTATCTTCATACAGTGTGTCGCAATGACTTTAGTTTATTAACTTATTCTACCTACTGTTGTAGAAGCAATCTTTTTTGCTTATTACTTTTAAAGTATTAGAGCATTTTTTTAGTTCTTTTTTAATTAGCGTTGATTAATAATTAATCGCGATAAGCTATTGTGTGTTTAATTGGTTGTATAATGTAGTTACAATATTTAATTGCTTTATTCGCGAATACCTTTTTTTAGATTTAATATTTTATGTTTTATATATGTTACATATATAATGGAAATACATAAAAGGGAAAGGTAGGGGAAGGGGTGGAAAGAATCGTTTAACATATATGCTCATACATAGTATATATATATATATTACACTTACCGTTTAGAAAACTTTATAAACATTATAAATATAAAAACCAATATCCATGACTTTATGAAAGCATATCCCTTATCAGTAAATAATTTATTATATGATAACATCTTGTATTAGACCTAATAGATTAATTCTTAGTTGATAACTGTTTAAACGTAAAATGCAATTGAAATGTAAAACTTTTAAATCAAGTAATAATTAAAAATTAATATTTACAGCACGTTAATTACTAATAATAACATTTTTTACCCTTTCTTCCCGAGACGAGTACACGCGATCTTATACTACACATGAAAAAATTTTCTGAATAAAACAAATAAATATTGTAACTATATTATACAACCAATTAAACACACAATAGCTTTCTGCGATTAATTATTAATCAACGCTAATTAAAAAAGAACTAAAAAAATGCTCTAATACTTA